>NW_005842794.1:621587-640981 GCF_000455745.1 Alligator sinensis
TGCCTGCCAGAAATGGGCAGCCATGATGAAGCCAGAGCCAGCTGCCAGTACTTCGCAGCCATCTTAAAAGCACACTCTCCTCACTGTGACCTCTGGGCAGAGGCTTCCTGTGTCAGAGGAGCAGCGTGGCAGAGACAAAGGCAGCACATGCCAGCTCTGTTCCTGCTACAGCTGCACTTCCCAGCCCTGGCTGCCCCAGCTCCTGGCCCTGGTGCCCAGGGATAGGGCCCCCTGCTCTTCAGGGCTGCTGCAGCTGTCCTACTCACCCACTGCCATTCTGAGTGCCTGGTATGCCCCTGCTGAGTGTGTCCCAGGCTGTGTGTGATGAGCTGTTGGTGCAGGCAGAGGGGTGCCTGAGCCACTATGCCCTGTTGCTGATGCCCTGGGCATACCTACGCTCCTGGTTTGGGACCCTGAGCTACTATGGGATGGGGGGCAAGCCTAGCCTGCCCTGCAACCTCTGCCACCACTGCCTTGAAGGCTACCTGTTGCAGTACTACATGTCCGTGCCCCCTGCTGCCAAGGAAGACGTTGCCACCAGTATTGACACAGTCCTCAGCATATAAGAGACCTGTGCCTACCCAGCTTCAGGGACACAGGCTGCTCAATCAAGTTTGGAACTGTGTCCTGCCTCTCTGCATGTTGTGTGCAGGGAACCTGGGGCCAGGGAGAGTGTGAGCAGGTGAGGTAGGGACTGGGGGCAGGGGCAGGGGCAGGGCCAGAGTCTGGGAAGGCCCTTCCCCAATGCAGGACTTACCACATGTCTGGGGCTGGCAAGGCTGGAGGCTCAGTGAAGGGTTTCCCATCAGTGACAGCATCCAGCTGCACCTGGAGTCCATGGCCTAGGATGTGTGCAAGGTTGGCATCCAGCCAGGGCCTCCCTTCCAGGAAGAAACTGGCAGTCAGTGGTGACATGGCACGGCGCTCCTCATGGCACAGTGTAGGGGTGGGCTGAGGGCAAGGTAGCCACTGGGCAGGGCTCCCCAAGTTGCCAGTGAATGCAGCAACTGGGGAGGTAGGTGGGTGGGGTGCTGAAAGCCAAAGGTCCCCTCCTCCAGTGACATGTCAGGGTGGGGTACAGGTGAGGGCAGGCCTTACTGGTGCCATTCACAGGGGTACAGCCTGTCTCCTGGGGTGCCAATATATGGGTCAGGTCCTGCATGAAGGGCATGGTTTTTGGGGCATGACTAGATCAGCGATTGAACACGGTCATGGCCACCCACTGTGCTCGTAAGACCTTGAACTTCATACAACATTGCCACACCAACTGGGAGTGGTCTCACGCCTGCATCCCACCTGATATGGCCTCATAAATGTGGACATTCAGGTGCCTGCCCTGTGCATACTGTCTCTGGATGTCAGCCCTGCCCCAGAGTGCCATGAGGTCATGCACCTCTTCCTGGGTCCAGCTGGGGGCCCAGGCACTTGGGATGGGTTTGGGCACACAGGCAGGGCAGGGGCTTGATGGGAAAAATGTACGGGACATGCTCCCCATGCCAGCTCTCTGGGCCCCCACGTGGCTGTCCCTGTGATGCCACCCCTGGACAGCTTCTAGCAGCGCCCTGGACAGAGGTTGCCTGGGTCCTGTCCAGGAGGGTACCCTGGGGCTGCTGGGCTCCTGCACAGTCCAGCACTCCTGTCCAGGCTTTTATGCAGTATGCCCCAAGGCACAAAATGACTGCAAGCTTTTATAGCTTGCAGCTAGGGACTGCCAGAGAGCAGCTCAACCCTGGGGGAGGAGAGGCAGCTAGCCAGGAGCCCTGGGGCTGGGCTCTTGCTGGTCCCCTAGTGGCTAGGGAGACCCAGCACTAAAGTCACTCCAACAATGCACATTAACACATCTACACGTGCATTAATGCGCTTTAACTAACTGCGCCTAAATTTGATACCTGCTTTTGCAGGTATCAAATTTAGGTATGATTAGCTGAAATTTGTCATTTTTAAGGCACATTAAAGATGCATGTGTATAGATGTGTGCCCTTAATGTGCTTTAAATTGGGCTTGTAATGGGGCTACCTCTGTGAAGGATCTAGCTCCCCATTGGAAGGACACCTTCCACTCACCCGCCAAGCCTTAGGTGATACAATAAAGATGGGAGGAGCCAATTATGCAATCTGAGCTGCTCCACAGGGTTACTCACAGTACGAGGTCCCGTTAATCTGGGGTCCCACCTCTCCTATACCCCATCCACATGCCAATTGCATTGGTGACAGGTCCATGTGGTGTTCTTGGTTCTCAGCGTCAGGTCTGATAGCTTGACTGTTATCAGCGGGTACCACCTCCTAAGAGCCTGGTGCTGGAAAAAATCAGAACAAGTGATTGTCTCCAAAAATACATCTCTAGGTTGTCCTTAACTTTAGACACAACCCATGCCAGGTGCCCAATGCATTTTAGGCTGGGACTTTACCCCGAGTCCTCCCAGTCCTTATAATTTCTGTTGTCTATACTTCCAGACAGGCAGGTCTAACAATATTGCCTGCACTTCTTCCCTTCCAGGTTCTCTCCATCCGAACCTCAACTTGCTGAATTGGCTGGGGTTCCCTAACCCCATGCCACCCCGGTTCCTCCACTCAAGACCTCTTCCTGGGGAAAGCCCAAGCTTACCAGATTCCTACTGGCATCTCTGTCTCCAGCTCTGCCCCTCTCTGCCACGTTCATCTCTCCTTTAAGCTTCCACCCTGACACAGCTGGCTTACATCATCCCCTGGGTGATGGCTCAGCTGGATGATGTAAGAGCTGACAAAACACCACAGTGATGAAGTTCACTGTGCCCTGTCTGTCCGCTGCATCCCTACATGTATCTGGAGCTCAGTCGCTGCTAGGCTCCACCGTGCCAGTGCCCAGCCCCCAGCCTCAGCATTTGCCATACAGTGACACCAAGGAGACCATTCTTTCAGGACCACTCCATCAAAGGGCTAATGCACATTAAATGCGCATATGTAGACACGCTCTCCATTACTGTGCTATGTATTTCTCTACCTATGCCAGCTAATATAAAGAAAAACCAGATGTGATTCAAGTAGTAACCACAAACATGAAAGTACTATGGAGATGACTGTATCTGGGTCCATGAAGGCAGTTTTCTTTAAGCCCCCATGGGATGTCTGTTCTTGTGGTGTGGTTTAGAACCTGCCATGGTGTTGGGGCTTGAAGCCCATTTTATGGAAACAGGAGGCCCCTCCATAGCTTGCTTCTGCGTCCATATGGCTTAAGGCATGCAAAACTGGGGGGCGTCCAAACCCCAAGCTTCTGGGCTTGGGCCTGCATGTAGGATGCCTACCAAAAGACTTTGGAAATATATGAAGCCCCTGGTGGGGGTGGAGGATGTTTGCCAGTTGTAGGGCCACTTATGGTTCTATACTGACTCACGGATTTAGACTTGATTTGGCTGATTTGGCTTGGAACATGAAAAATTTCTTTAAAAAAAAAACAAAAAACCCAATGGAGATGACTTCCTTGACACACCAGGGGGTGCTGTTCAACACAATAACAAATGACAGCTAAATGAAAACATCCATTTTCATTGCAAGCAGGGGAGACAGGGACTGGGGGCAGGGGCAGGGCTAGAGCCTGGGCAGGGCCAGAGCTGCAGTTTTAAAAACAGCAGCTGGTTTTCTGTGTGTATGAGTCTGACTTCTAATCTCCTTCCCATTTCCAGACACACAGACACATATACACATACCATGCACCCACAACGCGCTGCCATTCTTTAGTACTGATTTAGAGAAAGACACTGCACATGTCTACTTGTGCACTTTAATGCAGAGTAGCGTATTCTACTGCACATTAAAGCGGTGCATAGAAAACCATGCTAATATGCTAATGCACAGTAGAATAGGCTACTGTGCATAAAGCGTTGCCTAAAAAGCATGCACTTGTGCTACTGTGGAGTAGCACAGACTAATGCACATTTATTTAGTATCTGATATTGGAGGTGCTAAATTTAATGCACATTAGGAAAAGCGCGCTAATGCATATGTAGATGCCCCCACTATAGAGTCTGAGAGTTAAAAGATCCGTCTCCTCTTTATTTCATTTTTGCTTTATACCCCCTGATGTTTGGGACACATCCATCTTTATTTTGGCATGCATGAAAACAGCAGCTCATCAATAAGACACTCTGTATACAGAGGACTGATCCTCATCTCTTCTCAGTGTCAATCCCAAATTGTTTAAATTAAATCTGTGGAATGGCAGCAGAGAAAGAGAGAGAAATCAGCCCCATTATATTTTCTAAACAACATTTTATAAAACATGGTTAGAAGGATACATATTTCAACTTTCCTTCAGGTTCTTTTCAACCATAATCTTTCTGGATCCCAGAGTAACATAAAAAATAGTAAAATGCATTTTAAAAATTCAGTCTTAATTTATTTCAAGCTTGTCTTGTCACCATTGTATATTATTCAAGTGATAACACTTGAATTAAGTTGTGATATATGGTCTAGGCAGAACAGGTACAAACACTGACTCTGTTTTGTTATTCAAGCTCCTAATAAGACTTTTTCATTATATACCTGGGATTTTATAGTAATTGTCTTTGTTGCATTAATTAATATTGGTTAAGGCTTGCCAAATACCATTCATCTGTAGATCTCAAAGTGCTCTGCAAAGCAGGATAAGCATTATCCTACCATTTCATGATTAGGGAAGCTCCAGCCAAGAGCAGCCAAGAGGCTTGCCCATGGTAAGCTAGTGGCAAGATTGGGAATGCAAAGCAGATCATCTAACTCCCATTTTTGTGGCCAGTGTGAGATTTGGCATTGACATCAACGGGAGCTTGAGTGGGTCATAGAGGTTATATTGTGCTTGGAGCTACCTTGATTACAGTGAAATTACTGTCTTTTTAGTCAAAACATAAAAGAGAGAGAAACAAAGTCATTTGGTCTGGCACCCCATTCCAACAAGAAAGATTTACTCACACCCTTGAAATAAATACAAAATTAACACTTGAAACTCTGCTAAAAGGGCCTTGCAACCCCGTCTGGAATCCAAACCTTAGTTTGAGAAGCACTGCTCTATGCCAATGTTGGTATTACCTTAACTCAGCAAGTTTCAATGTGAATAAATTTAGCAAATCACAACTATATATAAGCCAAATTCAGTTCAGACTGTATATTCAAATACTCACAAGGCTGGAGTCAGGAGGGAAACTGCAATGTGGAAACTACCTATCCCAATTCTAGGTCACTGTGACAGGGTGGCCAAGACACCCTGCCACAGTAGAGTAAAGAAACAAAACTTAGCAGAGGGTGCTGAAGAAACCGTGCCAAGCCGAGAGGGGAAAGACGCCACACCCCAACTAATGAAAGGAACCAGCTGGGGCTGCGGCAGTTCAAAGACTGCCGTGGCATGCCCAGCTGCTTGTGTTTGAGTCTGGGTGAAGGAAAATGGCACACAGACAGAAAAGAGAAGAACCACGCCAAAAAAGAAAAAGAAAAACAGAAGACAGCAAATCAGATGCTACCACAGCAGGGAAGAAAGGTGAGATTAGAACTGAGAAGCAGCTGTCTTGGGTTCCATGCAGGGAAGAATGGGGCAAGCAGCCAACATAGCAGGAGATCCCAACAAGGGGGCTCACGGGACTAAGACCATCTCCATCTAGTAGGCAAACAACATCAAGCCCAGAACATCTGGTGTGTTTAGGGCATGGTATGGGGATGGTGGAGGCCTGCAAAGATAAGCAGATCTCCTGGGCCTTTAACTGAGGTTTTGTCTCCGAAAGTGTTTGGCACCTCTCTAACCATCAAAGGCGTGGCAGCAGAATTTTAGGGGCTAGAACACAACTGTTACAACAGAGACACAACTCGGCTCCCTTACAGTGGTCTATTGGCTGGGAAACTGTTAAAGACCCAGCACAACTAAGTACTTGCGACTAACTCAGACCAGAAGATGGAGGGTCCCTCCACTAGCTCAGGGATTTTGGTCACATGTGACTGGCAACAAGCACACCAGGTGGTGGTCCAAATCATGCAAGCCCAACAGGCACAACTGGAAGAATTGGTCCGGGTACGGGCCCAGGAGGCCAATGCCCAAATAGCTGTACTCAGCTGACAACAGGACCCAAGTGAGAAGACTGAAGCTCAACAGGCAGCAGTGCTGGGGACATCTGAGAAGTTCTGGATGCTGAAGATGACGACCAACGACAACATTGATGCCTACCTCAAAGCATTCAAATGTGCAGTGATCACAGCAGGCTGAGACGGGGGAAATGGGCTTCTTTATGAAGTCCCCTTCTGATTGGCCAGGCACAAGCTGCTTACTGAGCCCTAGCCCGAGATGAGGCAGATGACTACCAGACCATGAAGCATTCCATCTTGTACCACTGTGAGATCTCTCCCAAATTATATCAACAACAATTTCAGGCCATCAAGAAGCCGGAAGAAAAGAGACCCTGAATATTGGCCCAGGTCCTCCAAGATCCTCTGGAGTGATGGGTTCAACCTCATAGAAAGACTGTGCAGGAAGTATTGGAGATCTTCATGTTGGAACATTTTCTACATGACCTAGAAGAAGAGACGTGCTGCTGGGTAAGGAGGCACCAACCCCAAGTCATGGAACATGCACTACAGCTGGCTGAATCCTTCTCTGTGGCCAAGAAAGTGACTCCTAGGGGTAGGAGTTCCAGACCCATGGGGACAAATAAGAGAGTGGAGAATGGCAAGAACCCATCTCATGTTGGAAAACTGGCCACCAACCATAGCATGATTTGCTTCATATGTGGAGGCACAGGGACCATCTCCTGACAATGTCCCAAGAATCCCACAGAACAGTGTCCACAGGGGCCCAAACCGGAGATGGAACAGCACAAAATCAGGGAGCCAGAACACGAAGAACAAGTGGACTGTAGTTTTGGCTGACTACACCAAGGAAGTAAAACCCTGAAATGCATGATACAAGTCAAAGTCAGGTCAACATTTGTCCCCTCTCTCCTCAATTCAGGATGCACCCAGACAATGATCCGGGAGGGGATAATTGATCCACAGGAAGGGGAACCCAGCTCCAGCATCAGCATGATATACATTCATGGGGAATCATACACTTACCCACAAAGAAGGCTGCTGTTAACCGTAATGAACAGGATGGAAGAGATCTCTGTGGGATTCACGCAGACACTGCCTTGTCCCATGCTGGTAGGATGGGACTGGCCCTATTTATATGAAGTACTTGATGAGGTTCAGGGAAAAGAGGAGTTACCGGGAGACCTAGGAGATGGATTCCAAGGGGAGGAGGACACGATCCTCAAGAAAGAAAGGGGGTATCCCAACATCGACCTAAGTGAGATCATCGGGGAAGATTTTTATGGTGAGCAGGCTGCTGAGCCAGCGGGTACTTAAGGAAAATGTTGCTAAAAGAGGATGTGGTCGAGAAACCTGAGCTACTAGCAACATATCCGCACTTGGCGATAAGGGGCCACATACTACATAGGATCAATAAAGGGAAGGTCACCAGGGAGGAGATAGAACAGATACTGGTACCCCAGCATTATCAAAGGGCCCTGATACAGGTAGCCCATGCCCTACCCTAGGGGGAACATCTAGGGAGGGATAAGACCATCACATGACTTACAATGAGGGCCTACTGGCCAGGTCTCCATAAACAGGTGGATCAGTTCTGCAGGTCTTGCCCAGAATGCCAGTGGTGTTTGGACCGTCTACCACCCAGGGCCCAATTGCAGCCCTTAGAAATAGTATCTAAGCCTTTTGATAAGATTGCACTGGATATAATTGGTCCACTTCCTAAGAGTGCTGCCAGGTATCAATTTGCCCTTGTTATAGTTGATTACGCAATGCATTACCCCGACACGATACCCATGAGGGTGGTGATGGCTCCCAAGGTGGCGGAGGTATGGATCCAGTTGATCACCCAGGTGGGGCTCCCAGGGGAGATACTCATGGACCAAGGCACTAATTTCATGTCAAGGATTCTAAAGGCGGGGTATGAAACCTTCAGGATTTGGCACTTAAGGACATCAGTTTACCACCCACAAACAGACAGCCTGGTTGAACAGTTCAACCGGACCCTGAAATCCATGATTTGAAAATGTGTCCAGGGAGACACCAAATGGTGGGAGCTGTGATTACCACCTCTCTTGTTTGTGATTCATGAAGTGCCTCAGGCCCCCCTTGGTTGTTCTGCTTTCAAGCTGATCTTCAATCATAAACCTTGAGGTCTGTTAGACATAGTCCATGAGAGCTGGGAAGAAGAGGTGCCAGGAGGCGATCGGAATTGACACCAGGTCCCAGAGATGCAAGAGCAGTTGGAGAGGGTGAGATGGATTGCCTGGGACAACCTGGAAGAAGCCCAGGCCAGCCATAAACATATTTATGATCTCAATACTTGGGCACAAGAGTTACAGGAAGGAGATTTGGTGTTGGTAATGTTACCTGACCACACCAGTAAGTTAGTGTCCAAGTGGCAGGAGCCTTTTAGGGTAAGAAGGAAGGTGGAACCCACTAATTATGAGAGAGAATGCCCAGGTGCACAAAGCAGTAGGCAGGTCTACCACATGACTATACTAAAGAGGTGGGAAATGCGAGAGAAGTACCTTATGAACCCCCAAGAGGTACCTGAGGAATGGACCCAGAACCCACGGGAAGCCAAAATGAACCCAAACTAGTACTGGTTATGGGGGAACAGTTACCCCACGGAGGAAGGGAACAACTTGAGCACCTGGTGCAGGAGTATAAAGATGTCGTCACAGAAGTACCAGGCTGTGCTAGAGGGATATGTCATTGAATTAGGACGAGTCCTGGACAGGTGGTACGAGAGCACTGGAGGAGATTACCCCAGGCCCTCTACACTCTGGTATGAAAGGAACTAGAACAGATGGTGTCTCGAAGTGTCATTGAGAAATCCCTATGCCCCTGGAGGAGCCCTCTGGTGGTGGTGCCAAAGCCAGATGGGACTATCAGACTCTGCATTGACTTTTGAAAAGTGAACAGCATCTCCTCCTTCAATGCTTTTCTAATGCCCAACATAGAGGAGGTGCTGGAAAAAATAGGGCAGGCTGAGTTTGTCCCAAACCTGGACTTAACAAAGGGCTATTGGCAAATCCCTATGGCACCGGAGACCACAGTGAAAACTGTCTTTGGGACATCCTTGGGATTATACCAGTTTACCCAAATGCCCTTCGGCCTACATGGGGCAGTCGCCTCGTTCCAAAGGTTGATGGATCAAATCCTACAGTACATCAAGAATATGCAACAGCCTATATTGATGATATAGTTGTCTTTTCAGGAACCTGGGACCAACATGTGAGACATGTGAGGAACATCCTAGATTGTTGAGACACAATGGTCTGACAACAAACCCCAAGAAGTATGCCCTGGGACAATCAGAAACTAAGTATCTGGGGTTTAAGGTAGTAGGTGGGAGAATAACCCCCCTTGCCAACAAAGTGGAAGTGATACAGTCTTACAGACTACCCCAAATGAAGAAACAACTAAGGTCATTCCTTAGTTGGTGAACTATTACTGGCAGTTCATACCCCGGTTCTCCAAGATAGCTGCCCCCCTTACGGGCCTACTACAGGGCAGGAAAGGGGGGCTCATAGGGTGGACCTCAGAGGCTCAAGAGGTATTTTCCAAAGTAAAAGAGGCCCTTCTCCAATAATGCAGTGCCATTTACACCTGATTTCACACACATATTTCGGTTACACCTCGACACCTCTGCTATAGCGCTCGGGGCAGTGCTGTTGCAACAAGTTCAAGGGGAGGAACAGCCCATAGCCTTCGCTAGTAAAAAGTTGTGCAAAGCAGAAACATAGTATTCCACCATCGAAAGAGAATGCCTGGTGATAAAATGGGGTGTTGAACTGTTTAGGTACTATTTATATGGGAGGAAATTCCTTCTCATTACAGATCATGCACCGCTCTGGTGGCTCCAGACCCCTAAGACAGAGAACCCCAGATTAATGAGCTTGGCCTTGGCCCTGCAATCTTTTTTCTCTTTAAAGAACACCAGCCGGGATGATTAAACATCGCAGCTGATTTCCTCTCCAGATTGACAGACAGCAACTGATCCATGACAATGACAATGGATGAAGAGGATGGATCTGGATGAAAGACAATGACTGGCAAGCAACAAAGGGACCTTCCACTAGGAGGGGAGGTGTGTGACAGGGTGGCCAAGACACCCTGCCACAGTAGAGTAAAGAAACAAAACTTACCGGAGGATGCTGAAGAAACCGTGCCAAGCTGAGGAGGGAAAGATGCTGCGCCCCAACTAATTAAAAGAACCAGCTGGTTCAAAGACTGCCGTGGCAAACCCAGCTGTTTGCGTTTGAGTCTGGGTGAAGGAAAATGGCACACAGACAGAAAAGAAAAGAACCGCACCGAAAAAGAAAAAGAAAAACAGCTGTGTCCAGAAGACAACGAATCAGACGCTGCCACAAGGGACACAGTGGAGAAGAAAGGGAATTTAAGGGAACACAGTGGGAGCTTCCGGGGTTGGCCCAAAGAAAAGGAGAGTGAGGTGCAAGTAAAGAGGACACCGAGAGAAGATGAGAAGAGGAACTGATCCCAAGACTTGGAGAAAAGCCTCGGTCCCCAGACTTACCTGCGGAGAGCCAGCGAAGTGATTGGGGGGGCCACTGTCAGTGGGTCCAGTCCCAAGGAGTGAAGAGAACTGCTTCGGGACCCTGGAAAGAAGAAGAAACATGGATGAGATTACACCTCCAGGTGGGGTGAGTCCATCCCAACCCTGAAGGTAAGGATGGGATTAGAACTAAGAGGCGGCTGTCTTGGGACCCATGGAGGGAAGAAAGGGGCAAGCAGCCAGTTTAGCAGGAGACCCCAACTAGGGGGCTCACAGGACTAAGACTGGACTCTCCGCCTAGTAGTCAAACAACATCAAGCCCGGAACATCTGGTGTGGTTAAGGCAGGGGAAGGGGATGGTGGAGCCCTGCGAAGATGAGCAGACCTCCTGATCCTTTAATTGAGCTTTTGTCTCCCAAAGTGTTTTGGGACACAATGCTGGCAGCATTATCTTCAAATAATGCTGCCAGCTCGGGGTAGAGAATAAGAAGAAACCCAAGGAAAATAATAAGTGCTGGGGCAGGTGTCCCAAGCACAAGTATGCACCAGAAAACCCATTGGACACCAGAGAACCGGACACGCAGAAGACAGGAACGCCTCAATTTATTAGTTCTTCTCGGTTCCAGTTGGCTGAGCGCAGGACGGGGAAGACTAAAGCCGCACTCTGCAGCAACCGAAAGAGGGGGAAGAGGAGAGAGAGAAAGTAAAAGTGAGTGACACGGACGCATCATCCACAGCTCCGCAAGAAAAACCTTTAAACTGAAGAGTGCATAACAACACCCTGGGAGGGGTAAAGGGACAAGGGCATGATGTTCTCCCGCTTTGAGACTCAGAGGAGTCTTCATACTTACCTAAGGAAAAAACTCCGAGAGAGACAACAAAAGGGATCCGGAAAACAGATGATCATCCCAACACTGAGCCTGCAATCAGAAGAAGACATCAAATTGTGAGTGAGGATGCTGCTGGTAAGAGTGCTTGTGAAAACAGACACACAGAATCCTGCAACCCTCTGAGAAATATATTTATGCTAAAAAGGGGATGATCTGACCATACCCAGCCAGCCAGATTCAGCTTATTGGGCAAATTAAAATAGGGCCAAAGCTGCGTAGAAAAATCAGGGAAAATTCTAGCTAAAGGAAAAGATAACAACCAGTAGGATCACTAGCCTCCCTCTTTCTTTTTCTTTATTACACCAAGTCATGGCAGGCGAGATTGGACGGATAAACTAGTAAAAAGGAACCTAGAACAAACATCAGCTGTAAATCTTAGGGATACACAAGCTCCACAACCCTACATCACATGAGGAGAGAGCCCCTTAGGATTGGGACACCTCCCACAGTACCTCTCTAACCACCAAAGGCAGGTGAATTTTAAGGGACAGAACATGACTTTTACAACAGAGACACAACTTGGCTCTAGGCAGCATAACCGCTCCCTTACAGTCACCTACAAATTACTTGTTGGCAATTTTCTGGTGACTAAAGAATCAGGCATTAAAGGCCAAAGATCACAGTCCATATGTTTCACCCCATGGCCTTGATCTCCAACAGCGCTCTTTTCTTACGTGGATTATTCCTTGTAGCAGGTTGCTCCAGTTGTTGCAAGGGGCTATCTACTGAGGGAACAGGAAGAGAAGGGAATGCTGTTTTAATGCATGGAGCCAGAATTTAGTTTGTCTCTCTCCATTTTGGGGTGCAAGGTGACTCTCGTATATGTACTAGGTTATAATTGCTCTTATCTCATATTCTGAGTACACTGTTTACATCTGGGATCCTAGAAGAGCGTAGAGAGATTGTACAGAGAGAAACCAAGTGACAGAAACTTCATAGCAGTTCAGTTTAATTTCAGAGTCTATTACCACTTGTATTTATTTATTTCCATAGCATCCCAATGTGTGTTGGCTGGGTGCCCCAGTATACAAGTGGAAGGACATAGTTCCTCCTTTGAGGAGCTTTGGTTCTAATTTTAGATGTGATGCAATGGGTTAGGTAATAAGCAGTAGGAACTGATGTGTTGCAGAAGGGGGCACATTGCAGCAATAAAAGAAGTGATTAAATGGTTGGGTCTATCTTATCCTAAATGAAGCTCAGGACCTTGTAAGACTCACCCGTCATCATTCGTGTTTGGGTAGATTTTCCCCTTTTCCTTCATATTTCATATTTAATAATTTTAGGTGTTTATTTTTTCCTATAATGTTTTCTTTCTTAGGAGATTTAGAAACTCGAGAGAAAAACAGGGATGAAGATTAGAGCTGATTGACTTTGTTGACAGGATGGATCAGAGGAGCCACATCAACTGAAGTGGGGTATGGTTTTCCCATACAACAAAGTATGAGATTTGAGAAACATTATTCATTCTGTATTTGGGATGGAACCTAGACTTTTCAAATTGTTCAGAGACAAAGCGGGGATAGAGAGACCTGTCCACTCCACAGTAATCTTCTACATGAGTTGTGAGAGAATTTGGTGGCTGGCACAAGTTCATGTGCTGGTTGTATCTAGAAGTATGCAGTCATTGTAACAGGAAAGCAAACCAGAAAGAGTCCTTTCCCATCGGGGGTGGGGAGTGGGAAGGATAAAGACGGTAATTCTGACTTCCCTTACTCTGTTGCAGAAAAAAGTGTCACACTTCTAATTTCAGAACTGAATACTGACAGAATGATTATAATTTCCTTTCTAGTCATGCTGTAAAGAATCTCAAAATAGGTGTTCATGTGCTGCTTCCCTCTGCTGGATGGAATCAGAATTGCTCAACTGAGTGTCATATGCCTTACATTACTAACACAGGTTCTCCTTTTGCTCAAGTAAGAGTTCTGTTGCTCCTGTCACACTAAAATTTCAAATGTCTACTGTGTGCAGCATTGAGACAGCTGTGAAGCATAGGTAGCCATGGATTTATGACAATATTTTTATGTCTTCCTGTTGCTGTTTGTTTACTGACTGAATATGTGGTGCCATAAAGGTGGGGTATGTGCAAGGTATATGGAAATTAGATGCTTAGATAAAGTCAACAGCATACAGTTGGGCCTCAATTTACATGGTATTTTTTTGCACAGTTTCAGTTATGCATGGTCAATTAATTGTGACTCTATTTTTTGTACATGGTATGGATTCACTTTTACACAGTGCAGCACAGTTGCCAAGATGTACAGATGCATCTAGAATCAGCTGGTGGCCTCCCGCCCCCCTCCACCACGCTGCTCTCAGTGTAGCTGGTAAGTGTGTTGTGTTGTGGTGGAAGGGGAGGGAGGAGGGAAGGGGCGGGGGTGCAGATCAACGCCCCCTGTGGTGAGGGAGGGAGTGGGGTAGGGGTAGGGGTTGGGGCAGGCACAGGACAGAACTTTTCAGATTTGAGGATGTTTTTTAATTGCTTATATATTAAAATAAATGTTTGCATCGTAATAATTGTGCTAACATTCTTATGGATAAAACACTTTGTTTTTTTGTACTTCTCTGATTTTGTTTTTCTTCTTTTCAATGAATAGGATTATAACAACTCTGAGAAGGAAACAGAAGTTTGAATAACTGAACTATAATATCAACAGGAGAAAACAGGTCAGTTAACTTTCAAAATAAAACTTTATAGTATTCTTTTAATTAGTACTAATGACTATTGCATAATCGCATTGAATAGACAGAATGATATCTTTTTAAAATGTCGGGTTTTAAAGTCCAAGCTGAGATTCTGAAGAAGCTCTCTGGTAAACATGTCACAACATTTACATGAAGCTGAGGGGAAGATTCAGTTGTTCAGTAACTTAAAAGTATAACCATTTCAAATTTGAAAGAAACGGAACTTATCAAATTTAACCCTCATTATTCTCTAATATATTTTTAGCTCTTCTTTCTCAGAAAATCAGAAGTTTCGGTACCTAGAAAGGAAAAACATCATTTTGAATTGTATTTGAATAACATTTTAAATGAATATGCTTAGAAATGATAATGGAGAGCTCTTTTAAAACCTCTTCAAGAGACACCAGTTTAAATTTCTAAACAGATTGTAGTTTAAAAAGCAAAATATTTTTTGGTATATTGATATTCTTTTACCTGTACTCAGCAGCATCACCACTTTGCATATTTTTTAATAAAAAATCTGACAATCTTGAAAATACCAATTGACTTGGGATCAAGCTTTACAGAGCCCAGTCTTACTCCCATTGCAGTCAATGGCAAAAATCTCCATGTAGGATTTACAGGTGTAATTACACAGAAAAATTCTGTGTCCATTTATAAGCTTATTTTTAAACAGCATGATGGCTATTGTAGTACTGCCTGGGAATGTATATTTGTTATTTAATATAAATGTCAAAGAAATGCATAGGTTCAGTGTGAATGTGAAAAAAATACCAGCATGCACCTAGAATGTCAATGTGATGATGCTGAGAGGTCAGAAATTCCTCCTCCTCCTGTTATTGTCACCTGGTCAGTAAGTGAACCCTCTTAGCTTCTCATACTCTAATTATCTTTTCATATTTGGAATATGTCTCATTTAGGACTTTTTGTCCAGATTGAGAGCAATTTACATGGGCTTATGACACTGCTGCCATTGCACAGCTACCACCACTTCCCTAAAAAGTACTCCCTTCTATATCCCCTTAGTATCCTCATGTCATCCTTACAAACCCAGACACCCTTCGTGACAAGGGCCAAGCTGATCCTCTGCCTGAACTATTACCTGTTACAAGGCAGAAGATAGGGCAGAGTAGCACTTTAGAGACCACCTGCTTCAGAAAGGGCAACAAGCAACTTAGTCAGATGCCAGGAATGGATCTCATCATTCCAGGCACCTGAAAAAGTAGGTTTTACATAGAAAAGTGCATGTCTTACTGAGCTAGTTGGTCTCTAAAATGTCACCTTGCCCTACCCTTTGTCTACCTACACACTAACATAGATAATCACTGTGTGCCTTTTGCAAGAGAATAGTGCTGCAAACCTGGAAATATTTTCAGAATGCTTTTGGATTATGTCATACCAGGGGCTTTCTATTCAGTATTAAAAGATAAAATAATTGCTATTAACTTTGAACAGTTTAAATGTAGCGAGTTTTTTTACTTGGCAAACCAAATAAAAAAAGAAACCAATCAAACCAAAACTGGCCCACTCAAAAGCTTAGTTGAAGCCCCCTGGGTTACTCATAACTCAGTGTACAGTCAGTCATCAATTTCAGACTAAAACTTAGATATCTTTAAGCATTAGCCTCAACTATAAATATAGCTTAAGATCCATATACATTTTAATTAACTACATCACTTATTCATAGTTTCATAGTTTCATAGTTGGTAGGGTCAGAAGGGACCTGAGGAGATCATCTAGTCCGACCCCCTGCCGTGGCAGGAAAGAGTAGTGGGGGCAAATGACCCCAGCCAGATGTTCGTCCAGCCTCCTTTTAAAACCCCGCAGGGGAGGAGCCAGCACCACTTCTTTTGGAAGTTGGTTCCAGGTCCTAGCCGCCCTGACAGTGAAATACCACTACCTAATGTCTAGCCTGAAACCACCCTCCGCTAGCTTGTGTCCATTGTTTCTTGTAACTCCCAGGATTGCTCAGGGGAACAGGGACTCTCCCAATGCCTGCTGGTCCCCCTTGGCTAGTTTGTAGACTGCCCCTAGATCCCCTCTCAGCCTTCTCTTCTGGAGGCTGAACAGGTTCAGGTCCCTCAGCCTCTCCTCGTAGGGCCTGCCCTGCTGACCCCTGATCATGCGGGTGGCCCTCTTTTGGACCCTCTCCATATTGGCCACATCCCTCCCGAAGTGTGGCGCCCAGAACTGGACACAGTACTCCAGCTACGGCCTGACCAGTGTCATGTAGAGGGGGAGGATCACCTCCTTGGACCTGCTTGAGATGCATCTATGGATGCACAACAAGGTATGGTTAGCCTTCCTGACAGCGTCCCCACACTGTCGGCCCATGTTCATTTTGGCATCAGTGATGACTCCAAGATGCTTTTCTGTCTCAACACTGGTGAGAAGGGAGTTCCCCAGCCTATAGGTGTGCCACTGGTTCTTCCTCCCCAGGTGCATTACCCTGCACTTGTCAGTATTGAACCCCATCCTGTTCTCTTCGACCCACACCTGTAACCTGTCTAGATCCGCTTGCAGCCTGTTCCTTCCTACTAGCGTACCCACTTCCCCCCACATCTTAGGGTCACCTGCGAACTTGAACAGGGTGCTTTCTACCCCCTCGCCCAAGTCACTGATGAAGATGTTGAATAGTGAGGGCCTGAGGACCAAGCCCTGGGGAACCCCACTGTCCACATCCCTCCAGGTCGAATAAGACCCATCCACCACCACCCTCTGGGTGCAGCCCTCCAGCCAGTTAGTGACCCATCTGACCGTGTAGGCATCAACACCACTGTCTCCTAGTTTCTTACTGAGAATGGGGTGAGAGATCATGTTGAAGGCCTTCCTAAAGTCCAGAAAGACTATATCCACTGCGACACCTGCATCCAAGGACTTGGTGACCTGGTCGTAGAAGGCCACCAGGTCGGTTTGACAAGACCTGCCCCTAATGAACCCATGCTGGTTGCCCCTGAGCATAACCTCCCCTGCTGGCCCTTCCTGGACATATGCCAGGATAATTCTTTTGAAAATTGTTTCAGCACTTCTGAATGCCTACAGTTCCTGCAGACTGATGCAGTGAAATGAGGCAAAATCATATGTTGATTCATCCCAGCTTCCCTTTTGAGATACCACACGCCCTCTCTTTTGCAAAATTTCTTATGCTGTTCCTTATCTGTCTCTCTCAATTTGACTGAGTTAAGTTTTCAGTCCCTAATCTATAGGTCACAGAGTTGAATACCCTTGGAAATTTGTTGTTACAAATAAGTTTGACTTCCCATCTGTGGCAGGGCACCTTTGGTTCTTGCCACTTTAAGGGCTTGAGCAGGAAGCAGGTCAGCCTACAGGTGACTGCAGTGCCAATCAGGAGGGTCACATGACCATCAGGAGGCCACCTGATTGGATCAGGGCTACACAACTGCAGGGTAAGAGCAGGCCCTGAATAGTAGAGCGGGCAGCTGCTGCAGGGGTGCTGCTGAGTTAACATCACCCAGCTGGAGCTCCTCTGCTCCCAGGAACATTTGGAGGATCAGGGTAGTAATTATGGGGATGGAGGAGGCTCCTAGGGACCCAGGGAGTCCCAAACCCTGAGGAAAAGTCCTAAGGAAGAGCTAGGCCAGCCTAGGAAGGGGCTTATAGCTTGTGGGCCTACTAAGGGGCTAGGTTAGTCCCTGATTAGATCTAGCGGTGAGGCCAGGGGCACAGATGAGCCCTGTGAAGTAAAGGGCTACCAGATAAGATCTCTGGGGGCTCTAGGGGAGCCCAGGGAAGTTGATGGCTTTATGGTGGGGCCCAGGGGAGACCCTTGTTGAGTGGAAAGGGTCAGCTGCTGGTGGATTGGCCCAGGGCTCTCAACTGGTCTAAGCTGGGGACAGGGCCCGGAGAGGCCAAAGGGCAAGCAGGTCCACCACAAGGGGTAGGCCAGGACGGCGGAGAGCCCTTGCACCCTGACTGGCTGGAGGGGGGGGCCAGGCTCAAGGTGAGTGAAGTCCTCAAGGGAGAGACCTCACTGGCGAGAGAGCAAATGGGGTCAGTTGCCAAGCAGGCTGAAATGATGGAGGCCGATACATTGACTGGCCCCTGTCACACCATTAAATTCAGCTTTTGCATTTTCTGTGGCTTTTCCTATAATAATACAATTGTTATTGTTGTTAATATTATTATTATTATTATTGATGAAGAGTTGTATTTTATGCCAGATGTGGTGTTTATACATTCTCAGTCAGTGAAGGTGACAAAGAGATATAGCACTGTATAATTACTATAGACCAGCTTTAACTGCTTGGGTTATGCCAGAGTACAGCAGAAAAAAATCCTAGAACAAGACCAAAACAAAACAAGCCACCTCAATCCAATCTTTGCAAGGGACCCTTGAGTTGGCTGGTGATATTCATACAGTATTGAGGCTGAGTAGGGAGGTCATGGGGTTGGGACACTATCTTCCTGGAAGTTTCTGACACTGATGCCATTCCCAAAGGAAGTGATAGTGATATGTCACCCCTGCCCCAGATGTGCATGTTAGTGCAGATTGAGTCTAATATATTCTTTTGTACCTGTATTGGGAAAAATATCTCTCTTTCAATAGTAATAAAAATTAAAAATATATCCTTCAATTATGGTATGAAGCAAATGGGGTGGCTGTAAGCCCCAGGGGTGACCATAAGCCCCATAAAAAATCTCTGTTTGTCCTTCTCATTCCCAGGCAAAAGTCTCCCCTTCACTTGCCCACCACATCTTGATGTCTTTATGGTTATAAAAGGGGGGCTGCCTCAAGGCTTCCCAGACCTGGTCTTCCTCTAGTGACCACCTGGTGGCTGTGGTCCTTTGCCTTATGGACTAATTGCATGGCTCCATACTTACACCATGCCTCACAGATGGCATCATTGTGGATGTTCTTTCTGTCACACATCCACAGTCCCACAGCCCTCCTGTGGGCCTTTAGACTACTCAGTCTCTCACATAGCCCCACTTGAGTCCCCAGGCCCCTTGGTCCCTCACTCAGCCACTCTCTAGGCTGCTAGACTCCTTGGCCCCTTGCTCAACTCCCTTCTGGGCTGCCAGATCCTTTGGTCCCTTACTTGGCCCTTTCCTGGGTCCTCAGGCCTCTCAGTCAGCCCTTCTCTGGGCTGTCAGGCTCCCTGGTCTCACTCTTGACCCCTCTGGGCTGCCAGACCCATTGGTCTCTCACATGGCCCCTCACTGAGCTTCACTATTCCTGGCCCCTTGCTGAGCCTCATTCTGGATCCTTCTGGTCCCACTACACTATTCCTAACCCCTCGCTGGGCCACTGGACCCTCCAGG
>NW_005842794.1:641019-650645 GCF_000455745.1 Alligator sinensis
TCTTTCCTAACCCTCATTGGGCCACTGAACCATCTAGTTCTGCTCATCCTTGGCCCCTGGCTGGACCTCTAGACTATCCGGTCCTGCTCTTGTTTTAATTTTGGGGTGTGCTCCCCTAGTTTTTCCCCACCAAGAGGTAACCTGCAAGGCAGCAGGGGCTGGAGTTTTAGGGCACCCCAGACATGGTCTTTCATGGGGTTTGGCCCTGGTGGCACTTTCTAGGAGCTGCTCTGCTATGAGCAGTTCTACCACCATAACCCCAATAGTGTACAGTTTTCAGTCATACCCAGGACCAGCTTAGGCCCTGGTCTCTGTCCTGGCCAACAACCCTAGCGATAAGCTTCTTGGGCCCCTACTGATGTCACCCTCAGGGCACCCCTGCTTTCTCTTTTCTCAGTCTTCACAGGCTCTCATACAGCCCTCTTCTGGGCTCAGCTCTCTCCTTCTTCCATGCTACCTTTGGCCCTGGCTCCCCTATCTCTGAGCCCCCCTGGTCTAGTGCTGTCTAGGACCCTTCTCTACATCCAATGGCCTTGTCCCAACCATCTTCATTTCTGGGCCTCAGTTTCTCCAACCCCTTCTTCTCTGGCAATGGCCACCCCTGTACCTTCGGCCTCTCCCAGGCCCTGGCCCTGCCTCAGGCCAGTTGAGAACTTTGGGCCCTCTCTGGCTCCATCAGTCTCCTGCTGCAGCTGCAGTTGCCCCTGGCCCCTCCCTGTGCCCTGGCCCCATTGCCAGGCTGGTGAGATTCTCTGGATCACTCCCTTCACTACCTTCTCTTCTGGGCTGTCCTACTCTTCAGATAGCTTTGGCTTGGCCATCTGCATTCTGGGCTGCAGACTAAGGTGACCACCCATCCCTAACTGGGCAGGATAGTCCCACAATGGGAACCTCAAGTCCTGGTCCCAGGCTGCATGACTCCAGGACAGCATTTGTCCCAGATTCACAGCAATCTACAGGGATTGGGAAATGGTGGGTTTGCACACCCACACACATATACCTAGCAGGGAAATATAGTCAGGAAGCATGGAGAGTAGCTCCCTGCAGGTATAGTGGGGGCAGGAGGGGGCGCAGATTGAGGCCCCTATGATGAGGAAGGGAGTAGGGTGCAGGGGCTGGGCATGCTTCCCAGCCGGAGTGGTGCATGGGGATGGGGTGGGGAGCAGGAGTTGTGGGTGGCGCGTCCAGGGGCTAGGGTCATGGGACCACATGGCCCCCTAGATTTGTGCACAGGGCAGGGGCAGATGTAATTTCTGTGAAGTTAATGGGATCATTCTGGTGTACACTGAGGGCTCCTATACACATGCAGGGAGCCTTCTTCGACACGCTATAATTACAGCACATTGGAGCAGACTCAATTAATTGAGTCTGCTGGAGCGTGGTAATTATTGCACTCCAGCAGACTCCAGTGTCACATGTATCAGTGTGGGGACACTGATACACATGACACTATGGGTACTTTAATTAATGCAGCTCTCAGAGCTGCCCCTCCACCACCACCACCCCCCCACACACACACACACACACACGCACACACCTCCTGGAGCATGTTTATAAGCACTCTAAGTCAAAGTCACTGGGACTGGTTGCATGAGTGAACCAAGAAAAATTTGGACCCATAGTTTTAATTCAGTTTTTAACTTTAAGTACTTAACTCTATTTTGTCATATCAAAAAGGTGCTGACATCCCAGCCTACAGGTCTCCATTTTTCTCTTATTTATGCTACAAAGATTTCTAACTTTTACAAAGACTGAAAAATACATGACCTAAGAATTTCCACACAGAATATACCCAGATGGGTAGTACTTAAGCCCTGTCTGCAGGAGAACTGAAATTGTAAAAAGCTTCCTTCTAGGCTTGAGTGGCTTTAACATAGAAGCTATGTAAAATTCATAGATTAAAATCCTGCAGTTTGCTAGCAAACTTCAGATGTAATCTCTACACAATCCGCTGCAGCTACTCCTTCCTCTTGCCCCTATATGGAAAATGACCTAGTAATTCAGTGATGACTAAATAAAGCACACTGTTATGTACACTCATATAAGGCCAAACTCCCTAGGTCCTCAGTAGGGCCTTTCTAGCATTCTGTATGTTAACAAGGATGATATATATGTTGATTTATAGCATGTTGACAATATATTTGTCCCAAACTGCACATGCTCCCAGAACTTTAAAAGGGTGACCCAGTAGCCCTGGGGACAGGGCAAACCACAAGCTTTTCTGACAGCTCTGGCTGATAGGGAGCCAGCTGCTCTCCCTCCCTCCATCACCTTGGAGGGAGAGGAGAGCATGTACATGACACACATTCAAGTTAAAGCACAATACCAACTAGCCACAAAGAGGCTCCATATTTAACAAGCAACATCTTTGTGGCTGGTTTGCCATTTTATCATATGACAAGTTTCTTACATAAAATACTAACTTTTTAAACATTGTTCCCACATTTAGATCCCTGAGTCATTAGAGAGAGTGGTCAATTTTTTTTTAAAATAACCTATGTGATTTAGGATCCTGAATTCCACTGCATTTCCATGAGATTTAGCCACATTGGCATCTATCATTTTGAAAAAGGGACTACATCTATGAAATGTAGTGGTTCCCAAACATTTTACCTAATATAGATTTGTGTCCCTATCATATTGTGTTTCAAATGCCAATCAGAAGAAAAACCAGTTTCTACTTAGGCCATAGTAGTATCCTTTTCTTAACACCATTATATCTTCTTTTTATCTTTTGCTCTCAGACATTCAATAGGCAATACATTGAGAGCCTCATGCTCATTAGCAGTGCCTTCTTGGTGAGATTCTGGAATCCATTCCAGGAGCTCTCGGGAACAAGCATAAAATAGAAAGTAGCAGCACCTGGCAAGGAAGATCCCAGTTTTCCAGAAATGACTCCATTCACATAAGGTCAAGAAAATGTTAATTTTAGCACCCCTCTTGTCAGAAATGCAGGCCCTTGAAATTTCCGAGGATCCAACCATATGGAAAGATTAATATAATAATTGGAAGTTTGAAAGTTGAATTTTGAAATAGAAAGTTGAAGAGATTAAACAGTTTGAAAAACTTCTGCTTACAGGTAACTTTTAGATTTTTAGGTTTTGAAGTCCATAAGCAAACATTTTCATATTTTAATATTTTTGGCAGTGACTTCTAGCCAAGCTAAACTGACTTAAAGTGAAAAAAAACAAACAAATTTCATTGGCAATATATATATTACTCATGCATGATGGCAAACAATAGAATTGTCACAACTGCCACGAACTATGCATCTGTCTATAAATATTTTTTTTAAAGGAACATTGAGGCATGCTTATGCCCCCTTAGATGACCCTTTGCTTTTGCCAACTCTGGAATGCATTGCTAGGTAACTAAAATCTCTGTGTTCCAAAACATAAGTAAAAACCAGTCTGATTTATTGTTTATTTTACTACATTGTTCTGCTTTTTGTTACTTTATTTGATTGCTGTTTATAACCAGCTCATCTGGCATTGAATGTAGGTGAAGAAGTGAAGTACAAACCTCTTGGAAATTACTGGTAAAGAGCACTATGAATCTGAAGTGCTGTACCTCTGCATATATCATAGATGAGGAAATCCTAGTAGTTAGTAGGAGAGTAATTTACTGTTTACTAGGTATATTATTTCCTTAATGAATGTAATACTTGCAAAAGGGTCTAGACTGAATTTTTTTAATATTTTATAAAATATGGTCAATTGGCAGTGCAAGCTTCCTCATGTTGCTCTACCAATGTGCTGCAGGACTTATGTGGAGTTACCATCAAAAAAAGTTAAAAGATAATTCAGCTTCCTGGATCTGTCTTCTGGAAGAAGGCCCATCCAAGCCCAGCAGCCCAATAGGCTAGTATAGTTAAGGCACAACAGTTTGTTAGCCAGTGGCACACAACAGAGTGATATGAGCAGCATCACATCAATCACCTTTGACTCCCCAGGCTGAATGACCACGTACATAATTAAAGATGGGCCACCTGGTAGCAACCCCTGACACAAGCCTAGAACACTGCTTGAAAGTATGTCTCTAGAGCCACAGTGGAATGCCTTAACTACTCTGCCACCACAACCTTATCTTCTGAATGAGCACCAACAAGGCCAATAAGACTACCAGTGGTGGTGCTTTGGGTGATGTGGACACCTGTCAATGGCAAACTCTTCAAATATTCCACTAAATAACTACCAGTTGGAAATAGCCAAGCATATATTTTAGAGGTCCTGGTACATATATAGAGATTTCTGTATAAGTAGCTGACAAATATATAAAATCAAACACTAACCATCATATTAACTGATAATTACACTCATGGCAGGAAAGAATGGTAAAGAACACATTGTGATAAATGTCATTCTTCTGTTTTACATTTTCTCAGAATCAGAGAGCAAGCCTTGAAGAACATGAATTTATCCAACAATGCATCAAAATCTGAGCAAATAGTAGAGATAGTGAAAGCATCCCTTTACATGCTAGATTTCATCTTCATTACCACAGTTACTTTGTTAATATTAAAGACGGTGTGCCACAACTCGCCAATGAAGAAAGAAATTCAGTACTTTTTGCTGTGCCATCATCTCCTATGTTGTTCTGTATTCTGCTGCTTTGGTGTTATATACAACACAATACGAGCCTTTGATGCAAAAAGTCCCCAACTTATTATATGGATAATCTATGGAGTACAAATAGCAACTGGGGAAGGAGTACTAATAACTTTGACTTTGATGGCTCTTAACAGATGTCTTGCTGTATGTTGGCCTTTAAGATACTTACAGTTCGTACATTCATGGAAACATAAAGTCATAATTTGTGTTTGGATTACAACAATGCTCAAATCTACATGCTTGTTAATGATAGAAGGCATTGACAAGAATCCAGAAGATATATTCAAAACAGAACCTTCTTCCCTAACTATTTTGGGTGGTGTTTTTGCAAAATCAACAGGAATTATTTTGATTTTATTTCTCATAATCATCATTATAATAAGCTACTGTCTCTTATGTATGGAAGGAATACAAGCTGGTCATTTCAACAGCTCAAATAGCAAAGCCAGAAAAACTGTAATTATTCATGGACTGCAAATGAGTTTGCATCTTCTTCCACCTTTAATAGTAATAGCTGTTGAAAGAGGCTCCGACCATACTATTTTACATTTAACAGCCTTTGTCGTTTTCTCATTTGCACAATGCCTGAGCCCTGTAGTTTATGGTCTACGAAACAAAGACCTGCAAATCAAGCTATTCAACAGACAAAGACACATAGACGGACCATATACAGACCATACAACAAATAGTAATGCTATATAGAAGCTTCAGACAACAAAACAGCTGACTGATTTAGAGAAAAATAATACTAGGTGGCCGTGTCAACACAAGATGCTGACTTTGTAGTCATTACTGTGTAGTAGCACTGGTGAACATCTTTTTTGTGGCACTACCATGCAGTAGCCTACCAGCCAATCAGCAGTGTGTGGAGCTCACGGCAAAAAGACCATGAAAATGAGGCCAGACACTGTAAGCAGCCCGCAATTTTTACTCTGCCTCCATGTGCTTTAAATACATCCCTGACTGTCTCAAGGTAGGCATGGGAGGACAAACCTGTCCTGGCTTACAGACAGCCCCCAAATCTCAAATGGCATCTCTCAAACAACTGTCTAACAAACTCCCATCCTGAGGCACCAGGTCTTGCTATGGACCCAATGGCTACTATATCCCTACATCAATACAGACCACATCATCGTTAGACCTAATACCGAGTGTAACATCCAAGGTTCATTCACCTGCAACTCCACCAATGTCATATATGCTATCACCTACTTAAAATGCCCCTCTGCCATCTACTTTGGACAGACAAAGCAATCTCTATGTATAAGAATGAATGAACATGGATCTGACATCAACTGCAGACAGACACAAAAGCCTGTGGCAGAATACTTCAGTCCCCTGGATACTCCATCACTGACCTCAGGATTCCTGTTCTCAGGAAAAAAAAAATTAAAAAATCAGTTTGAACAGGAAATTGCAAAACAAGAACTCATCCACAAACTGGACCATGTTAAATAGGGACTAGGGATTCTTATCTCATTACCTGGATTAGCTTTTGTGACTCGCTTTGTTCCTATGCATTTCCTCATTTGCCTTTCCCTCCTAGCACTGCTCCCCTCCCCCATCTCTCTCTCCCACCCTCTCCCCTCTCCCTTGTCTTTTATATTTTAATTTCTCTCTCCTTATACTCTGTTTTTTGTACATCCTTTCACAGCATCTGATGATGTGAACTTAAGTTCACAAAAGCTTGTGCTCTCTACCTATATCTTATTTAGTTACATGTTAAGGTACATATCTACCCTGTTTTCTGACTGACTTCACATGAACATGGCTAACTATCTCTCTTTGCAATGCAAAGAGCCAGAGAACAAGGTAAACTGAAAAACAATGTGTGATACAGTGTGCAGACTTCATCCAATGTTCGATAATGAGAGAGCTAAAACCTCTTCTTCCTGAATAGGAGAGAAGCCACATGTCTGCTGTCACTGAACTGCAGTAAGAGAGTGAAGTGAAGTCCATCCAGAGATAGCTGCTCATTAGAAGGGAAAATTAAAGCAGTTAAGTGGATAGAAGTTTCTGTCTTTCCGAACACAGAATCAACTTATTTCAGAAACTCGAGATTGGTTGGGGTGACACCTTAGAGACTAGCTCTCTCATTAACTCTCTAAGCTGCCACCCTGCCCTAACTTATTGCCTGACTTCAGAGTAATATGGCTAACTACCTTTCTTCAAACTGTGTTTATCCTAAGACCTGGAGAGTGGCACAGACTGTGGGCTAGATCCCCAATTAATATAAATCAGTCTACTCTAACTGACTTTAGTGGAGCTATGCCAGTTTATACCAGTTGTGAATTTGGCCTTTTGGCAGTAGGATTCTCAAACATTTAGGGCAGGGGTGGGCAAAATACAGCCTGTGGGCTGGACCCAGCCTACGAAACTTTCATTCGGCCCACAGCACCCACCAACAAATTGTGCCCCGCCCAGCCCTTCCACCCACAAGGGTGGGAGCAAGGCACCCACATGTACACACAGCCCCAAACATACCCTATTGCCTCACTCCCACCCTCCTGAGCAGAAGGGCCCGACCAGTGTGCAGCTTCTGTGGGGGGCTGCTGTTGCCATTGCTGCAGCCCCCAGGGACCTGCTCCACTTCCTCAGTCTCCTGCTGTCCCCTGGCAGCAGGTAGGGGAGTAGGACTAAAGCTGAGCAGGAGTGCAAAGTGTGGGGCTGGGGCTAACGGCAGCATAGAGCCCATAACCAGCAGGGCGGCAGTGGCATGGAGCTTGAGTAGGCAGCCGTGTGGGTGTGAGGGAGGGTGGGGGGGGGACCCCACACACTCCCCCCCTGGTGCTCAGCACTGCACATGAGAGGCAACCTCCACCAGACAGTCTATCGCCGATGCTCCCTACCAGTGATGCAGAGCCCCTGCACTTGCTGGGCATGTGAGGGAAGCCCCACATGCTGGAGCTGGCTGCCTTCCCCAACTGGGGCTGCACAGCACTGGAGAGAAGCCTCAGGTGCTGGAGCTGGCTGCCTTCCCTGCCCGCCAGGGGAAGGCACCTGGGGCTTCCCTCCCCTGCTGCTCAGCCTTCATGGGGAAACAGTTGGCTCCAGCATACAGGGCTTCCCTCCTGTGCCTGGCAGGTGTTAGGGATGCATGTGAGTGGCAGAGACTGCTGACGATACAGACTGCCCAGTGGAGGCTGCCCCCACTGTGACCTGCTGGACATCTGTGCCCTGTGTGCCCTGCCTGCTGCTGCTGTGCCATGGAGAGAGTCGGGGGTCCCCACACCCCACAAATCCCACACACCCACACACCGTGCGCACATACCACACACACATATGCCCACACCCCAGCATACACATCCTTCCATAATATACAAGAGTAAGAATTTATTTTGAGTATTTATGCGATCACCTCTATATATACAAATCACAACAAAAATATTTTTTTGTAAAAAAATTAAAATAAGTTACTGTAGATGTTTGACTTTTAGTATATGATTTGGGTTTTTTTGGTTCTAAGATGGCAATCCCTCACCCTCCCAAAAGGAGTGTTTCCAAGGGGCAAGGGGAGGGACTTCTGGTGGCAAAGGTAAGGGGTTAGGGGTGGGACTTCCAGTCCCAAGATGGTGACATGGGGAAAGGGCAACTGTCAAGGGGCAGGGCTACCTATGCAGCCCTTGACAGCTCACCAGAACTCATTAATGGCCCTGTACCCAAAATAATTGCCTGCCCCTGATTTAGGGCCAGATCTTATTCCACTCATTAGGTCTCTATGTAGAGTTAAATGCCTAGGGGTGATTCTGTTCCAAACTGCTTGTGTTCCTCAGAAATAATTAACGTATCTATTTTTGCAGTGTGCCTTCCTCTTAAGACTATGCCACAAAAAGCAGCAAGAAGAAGGAGGAACTGCTCAACTTTTGTGTTAACAGTTTTGGGAACTCAGAATGAAACAGGAACATGTTTAGGCACCAAAGTCTATTTGTGCACCTAGTAGATGGAACCAAATCTGGCCCTTGAAATTTTGTGCCAAATCCTACGTGACATGACAGCATGTCACAAATACTAATACATTTTTAGGGACTTGTACAGTGTGTACTTATTTTTTCTTAAAGTTATTATTTTTTTCTGATATTTAACCTCAATCTCTCTTGCAAATTAAACTAGTTCCTTCACATCCTTTAAGAATAATGGGAATGGTGGATCACCATGTTTCTTATAACATAGTTTTACATATTTAAAGGCTATCATGTCTCCCTCAGTCTTCTCTTTTCAAGATTGAGAAAAAATTCCTTCAACCTTCACTGTCATAGGTTGTTTTCTTAATCACTTACAATTTTTGTTGCTCTCCTGTGGTGCTTTCTAATTTTGTCTACATCTTTCTTGAAGTATAATGCTCCGAACTGGACTTGGGACTCCAGCTAATGTGTTACTAGTGTTAAGTGGAGTGAAAGAATTATAGTACTTTATGGGCACATCTACACAAGATGCTTTACTGCACATTAGACTAATCTAATTCACAGTAAAGCACCACCATCTACATGTGCACAGCATTTACTGCACAGTCAATTAGTCTACTGTGCAGTTTGCTAGTACCTATAGATACAGGTAGTAGATTAACTGCAATAGCTACTGTGCAGGAGTGCACATGTAGATGCTGACCAGGAGCAATTTTGCTCCCCGGCAGCCCAGGCAGGAGGGGGCCACTGCTGCCTGGCTAAACTCTCCTGCAGGGGGAGCTGCACCAGCTGTAGGGGCAGCTCTCTCCTGGCCCCCTGTATGCACAGGACTGAGAGAGCTGTGCAGCTACAAGAGCAGCTGTCTCCCAGCCCCATGCACATGCACTTAACTCTGGTTCTTGTCATGACCCAAAAGGCTTCATTGTGTGTGTGTGCTTCGGCATCAGAATTATCCACGTTAAGTTGCAGAGCATTGCACGGGAGTTTCCTGTAGCAAGAGGAGACTCCGGTGCAGGGACCAGTTTCCCGCCTTTTCTGCAGCTTCTTTTGCAGAGTGCATTGCTCGAGTTGCAAGAGGAACGCACGGTGCAAAAGAGTTCCCGCCACCGGTATG
>NW_005842794.1:651008-651392 GCF_000455745.1 Alligator sinensis
CCTTTCCAGCCTACACCATTGCCATCTCGGTGTAAGTAAACAATCTTTTAAACTACCGATACGCGTCCGTGCCTAATTCCAGAGCAAAAGCCACCCCTCTCCGCCCCCGCATGCCCGAGCTGCTGGCCACAGCCCACGTGCAGTGCGAAAAAGGGCTCGTGGCGCGCTCGGCCCGCACATGGCGACGAGGATGGGATCAGGAGAGGGCTCGCTAGAACTGGAATTAGTTGAGAGTTGTCCTTAGAGAAGTGGGAAGCGTGGCGTGGCAAGCATCGCTGAATTGGAGATGCACATTGTTTACCACCAGGCGGGCGGAGCGGGCGAAAGGTATGTCAGCGGACGCTTTTCGCTGAGGAAAGAAGAGGGAGCTTCCGAGGACGAAGC
>NW_005842794.1:653590-666264 GCF_000455745.1 Alligator sinensis
GAGGCTTGAGCAGTTTCCGCCCAAGCCGAAGAGGACTCCACATCCATCTCGTGGGGACTCTGGGTACACTGCAGGGTAATAGAGATCCTGTGTGAGATCCAGAGGAGCTTGGCGGCCTGATCCACCGCCCACCTCTTCCCGTCTTCGAGCGCGACTAATATAAGACATATTTACGATTTCTACATTGGTGGCCTGTTCACCCAGAGCATCCGGAGCTCTGCACCGTGGAGCCTAGCAACCTCCACGAGACCGTCTGTGTTGTGTCTGTCTGTAACTGCAACTTAGTCAAGCTTTCCAGCCTACACCATTGCCATCTCGGTGTAAGTAAACAATCTTTTAAACTACCGATACGCGTCTGTGCCTAATTCCAGAGCGAAAGCCACCCCTCTCCGCCCCCGCGTGCCCGGGCTGCTGGCCACAGCCCGCGTGCAGCGCGAAAAAGGGCTCAGGGCGCGCCCGGCCCGCACAGTTCTCTGCACTTAACCAGATAAAGCTCTCTGTACTCTAAGAAATAGTTTGCCAGCACTTTGCTTCACAATGGTTTCCAACATGGTTCTTATAAGTAGTTCTTATAAGTGGTTTTGAATGGACAAAAAATATCCCAGTGATACAGAAATCGTAAGACAAGTTTGCCTTTGTTTGCTGTAATTTTAATAAAAAGATGAGTATTTAATAAAGAAAAACTGCTCCTGATTCAGCTGAAAAAAAAAGTATTTGTAAAAAAAAAATGTATTTTTAAAAATAACTGTATAACTTCATATTTGAGAATTTGCACAGAAATCAAAATTTGATTTCCTAAACATATTGCTTGAAAAACTTATGTCAGATCACTGATACGCATGTATAACACATGCTTCATTATATAGATGTGGTAATTAATTTTTGTTTTATTTTGCAAACCCCTATCACTCCTGTTCTGGGAACTGAATTGAAGTGCTGGTCTTATGATTGGAATGGAGACAAAGCTTTGCATACCATGGGAAAGCAACCCCTTGTTGACAGTTAATGTTACTAGCAAGTTGTCCCTAAAGTTGTTTTAGAAATAATTTGGACAGTAACAAGATAAGTCAAAACATACCTGCAAAGAATTTCAGGAAGTGTCACATTCATATTCTGCCAAACTTGACCCATGCATGGTTAAACCAGTGTATTAGAGTATTAGAAGGGGAGCTGCTATCATAACTGAAGGTTAAATGTAACAATCCTTGTGTAGTTGAACCCTATACTGAGGCCACCAGGCTCACTACTGACAAACTGTGTATATGTGGAAAACATGTCTTGTCAGAATAGCTGCAATAATGTTGTTTTGTGGTTTTGAAAAACTAAGACGAATGCTTGAAATATGTTTGACACCAAGAAATTGACACCCTTGACAAGCCACAAGACTGTTGTGTTAATATGCCTCAACTGTGACTCAAAGGAGCCACTTTTGGGGCTGAGAGTATTATTTATTTATATGTATGTATGTATTTATATCTTTATTAATACTCTATGCCCATTCACCTTTTGTCTTCAGTTGTTGCCAGCTGTCCCATGGTGATCCAAATTCACAAACACTGAAAAGTGGCCATCCATCATTAGCTCAGTTCTACTTAGAATGTTTTTATTTGTCTTAACAGGGACAGAGGTGATAAACAACATCAGATTGAGAAGATTTGTTCTGCAACAAAATATGAACAAACCATGAACTAATCATAAAATCATAGAAAACAGGGATAGAAGAGATGTCAAGAGGCCATCTAGCTCATCTCCAAGGCAGGATCAACTATAAGTAAACCATTTCTAGCAGATATTTGTCTAATCTGATTTTAAAAACATCCAGAGATTCAACATCCTCACTAGGTAATATATTCCAGTGCTTACGGTTTGAATTATCTTCCTGACAACCGACCTAATTCTCCCTTGTGGCAAATTAAAACCTGCCATTTCTTGCTCTATTCCCATGGGGAAGAGAGTAAAGCCTTCTTCTTTACAGGAAACTTTTGTACATATTTCCTCTCAGTCTTCCCTTCTCTAGATTAAACAAACCCTAAAGATACAGGGCGGGGCATTTTTATTACCACTGAGTTGCTGTAGCTAAAGATATTCTCTTCAGTTGTGTGATCAAATCAGTAAGGAGCAGATGACAGGAAAGTCAGAGGATAATCCTGGTAGACAAACACCTCAGCAGGGACAAAGTGGAGGCCTCTGTGTGTGGGAATGGTGGAAGTAAGGTAAAGGATGGTGGCTAGATGTTCCTCTGTAAACCTAACCAGTTGTAGTCAATTGACTAGCTGCAAATGGGGAAGGAACAGCTCTTTTGGAACACTTACTGGCTTGTTAGGGTGAGATATTTAAATCCATCAGGCATAATAGCATAGCAGTCCCTTCTGGGCAAGTCAGTTTAGGCTCTCTATTTTGCCCTCTCCAAACAGTAATTCTACAGTAATGCCATGATAACCAGAGCTGCTCTAGGATTTTGTGAGGTTTCATTAATGCTTGCCCAAGGGAGGGAGGAGAATGAGTATATCTTCTTAATCACTTAGAGTACAGACAGAAGTGACAATTTTTGCCTAATCTAGCCACAGATAGCAGTTTATAGTTGTGACCAAACACAAGTGTACAGATGCAAACAGCTTCAAAAATGGCCAATTGGATGAAAATCTGACCCCTCATTGCATGAGGTATCAGATAAAGATTGTACAAAATGTGTCTTCTTTTTTAACTTGTGTCTGCAGAGCTCCCAGCCTGTCACTGTTTTCAGAATGGGAGTGGGGAAAGGGAGCAGAAGTTCAGTCTGGGGCTTTTCAGCCCTGCCCCGGAGTGTGGGGTGGGTGTATTACAGCCCCCCAGAGGTGAGGGGAGGGCTCCAATTCATCCACCCTACCCTACAGCACCAGTTGGGAAGCCCCAAAAATGAGCTCCCTTCACTGCCTTTCCCCCCTCCCACTGTGAAAACAGGGAGCACTGTCAGAGAGTCCTGGCCAATCCTATGAGAACCTGGCTACAGACTCCTAGCCACAGCTAGATTCCCTTCTTCCCTGGAACCAGCAGTGAACTTCTGTTGGGTTTAGGGTAATGTTGTAACTCAGAATATTTTGCAAAAATAATTTGGTGTTACAGTAGGGAGCTGCACTTCTGTCTGCACCCTTACTTCCCTGCTTACTTCTGAAATAATAAATAGAGAGCTCAAGAGGTATTTCTCAGGATGAGTAAAGCTATGAGAATCTTGTTGGAAAGGCTGACTCCATTTTCCAAAGATACTACCTAGAATCTGCAGTTTTGTTATTTACAGCTTTAAGCTATTTACAGCGAGTAAAAATATTCAAAGAGCTCAAAAATTGAGTCTATAAATATTATTAAACTGGCTTTAAAATTATGACTCCTAAATTTGGGCCTCAACTTTTTCTTTGTGTTTGAGTCTTTAGGGCAGTGATGCTCAGCCAGGGTGTTGTGGCACCCTAGGATGTTGTGAGATCCTTCCAAGGGTGTCATGCAATATTAGAACTCTCAGGTCTGGGAATACCTACTCCTCAGAGACTAAAAATAGGAAACCATACAGAGGCTAAAAATAGGAAACCATTGTGAGGTTTCTGAGTTCTCTGCAACTGCTCTTATCTTCCTGTAATGAAGAAACAAATTAAAGTTTAAGAGTTGGCATTTTCCAAAGGGTTCCACTGTTTTAGAGCAAGTTTGAGTCAAGCCTTACTATACAGCCCTGAAATGCTGAAAACTTTAAAACAAAAGTTGATATTTTCTCCCAATCACAGGATTCCATGAAAAGAAGCTTTACTTGAATCCCAAGCTCTGAAGGGGAATCTATGCCTGAATATTTACATACCTAACTTTAAGGACTTGTTGGCCTATGCCAGTAGTCAGCTTTGTGAAGTGCAAGGTCATCTCTGGTTCTTGCAGAGCCAACAGAACCTTTTAAAAAATCACTCAAGAAAGCAATTTATCTAGAAAAGGTGCCTGTATATGATAGAGAGATCCTTGACTGCATAAAAATGAGGAAGTATCAGGCCAACCACCTGTTAGGTTCTTCTGCGATCTGGAGGCAGATAAGCTGTTTTCAACTTTGGATTTACTTTCTAGTTGAACACTGACAAATTATTAAGGACTATTTAAAGGAAAAAATAAGCCAGTAAGAAGCTCCACTTTACTAAGTGAAAGATGCCATGTATAGTAGCAAGAAAAAAATTTCCTGCATCACAAACTTTCAATAAGCAAGGTGGGTGAAATGACAAGACAAGAGGGTGACTGTAACACTTCTGACTGAGGCTGTGTGCATGCTCAGATGCTGAGTGAAGGCTATTGCCATCTGCCTGCATACCAGCCTCTGGATTCTTTACTATTCATTCCATCCAGGAAGAGCACACACCAACTGCAGATGCTTCCTCAGCCTGATGAAAGGCATTTGTGCCCAAAAGCTTGCAAAGAAATTTTTTTCCAACTATTTGAGTTAATCTAATAAAAAGTATCAGATTTACCCAAAGAACCTTGACTGCCATCTGGTGACTTGCACCAGTAACATTTCAAGTTATCCCAAGTGAAAAGGAAAATTCAAATCATGTCAAATCATGACCTTATAAGGTAGATAACTTACAATGAACCAATTAGATCATTAACAGACCAACAGCATACATCTATGGAGACACTAGATGAGCCCTTTAGAGTGCTGTCATTTGGTGAGAGAATGTATTTTCTGTCTTGTAAGTGCCCTCTTTTTTTTTCAGTCCAGTATTTGGTAACAAAAACCAAGCAAATACAAAAACCTATTTTTCCCCACCAAGACTTCTAACCTTGAATTTTTTCTGACCTCTACACTGGGATTTGAATCAACATGTAAAAAACACACTTTCCAGAGCTGTGAACATTCCAGTATCACTAATACTCCTTGTGTAGAAACAAGAAAATGAGCCAAAAGGAGATACTTATGCTCTGTTAGAAATACATGTTGAAAATCATGTCAGCCAAGTGCTTTAGAGAGACTTATTATTCCCAGGCTTCAAAAGGTGGCTTGGAAAATATTGGAAAGGTAATACAAACAACAGAAAGTTGACATTTTAAGGATGTTTAATTTTATTTTCTCCATAACTGGAACTAAATCCCAAAGGTTTATTTTCTTTCATATCACTATAATAACAAAATGTGTTAGCTGAAAGCACAAGACCAGAGTTAAGGTGACCATAATAGTTTCTAACTTGAAACCTAGGCCAGTGGTGGAGGTGTCAGTGCACAGCATGTTATATGCATAGAGTTGTGATAACAACAAATGTAGATGTAAAAGTTCAGAAGAACAGATGACTCACTCCTGCCTTTCTCTACTGCTTACAAGCCTTCGCTCTCCTACAAGATGTCCCAAGTTCCCAGAAAACTGTTCCTCATTGTCCTTTTCCTGGCAATTAGGGCAGCAGCTGATCCCAGGTTCAGTTAATAGTGATAACTCATGGTGGCTCTCATTATCCATAGCTTCTAATATTTTGAAACTTCTTCATGGAAAGTTTTTCAAAATAAAGCTTGGATTTGGAAGCTGCCATCTGATACTATGATGAATTTTAGATGCATTTTTATTTTAATAGCAGAACTAGATTAATATTATCTAATTAATACATTATAGGATGCATTTTTCTGTTTCTTGTCATAATTCATGATACTCAGGCTGTTGGTTACTTGTTTTTTGCTTTGGCTGCATAACTTAATGAATAATACAAGGACCAGGGCATTACACAAATATAATTCTTGGCTTCTTACAGACCTGCTCAGCAGTAAGTTTAGCTGGTGTGATGATACAAGCTCCAGAAACACCCAGCCATATCTGTACTAGGGCTGACCCTACTGTGACTGAACTGATAGCAGTACAAGTAGGAATGTTCCCCTAAAATGTCATAGTATAAGTAAAAAACAAGGAGTAATCCAGGAAGGGAAATATTATCCATGAGTTCTCATTCTCCCTTCTATCCTTTAACCACTGTATGGGAATTTTAAAACCGCACCTGTTGCTTGTCTATGTTTTATGTGCTTTATTTTTCCTCTGTCAGCAGGAGCAGATTAAGAAGTTGCACTTCTATCTGTTCTTTTCTTGAATTTCTCTTGCTAATTCTTTAGTCTATGGCAATAGTAGTGACCTGAAACAGCAATTACGCTGACCCTGGGTGAGTCTTAACGGATGGGATGTAAACAGGGAGGAAGCAGTGCATCCTAAGTGCTGTCTTTATTGGGAGTTGGAAATAATAGTTAACTTGTAAAGATAAAGAGATGCTGACTGGCTCTCCAGGACAAGGAGAATTGGCACGTACCATATGAAAATAGTGTCCCTAGCCCTTCTGAGCTCTTTCTAAAATAACCCAGAGGCAGGAAAGGAAAGAAATGTAGAACTAAGCTACAAGTTTGGAGATGAGGAAGGTGGGGCAGTGTCAATACATACATCTGCATCGTATTATGAGATTAGGGGAATGGTCAGGGACACTGTTGTTTGAGGTGCCTTCCTCACTCTGCCTCAGTTTAAGAGTATGGAGAAGGAGACAGTGACAGGCAAGTGAATGTGGATATGAGGCCCAGACACTTTCTCTGTGTGCTTTGGAGAGGAATAGGACACTGGCTCCAAGCTCACTTCTAGGTTTCTGTAAACTTTCTCATCTATTTACAGAGTCATAATAGCCTAGTAGTAAAATGTTTCACTAAAAATGGTGGGACACAAAAAATACAACCTTACAAAAATCACAAGAGCAAATTCATTAAAAAATGTATCAGTAAAAGGAGCAGAAAGAGTGGTCTTAGAGCCACAGTGCCATATTCACCAGCTACCACCTTGTTTCTGAGAAACAAAGACTATTTTGGTGCATTGTTTTCTACCCTGCATCACTTGGGAAGGAAAAACTGCTTATGTGGGGCACTCCTTTCATTAGTATGGGAGAGAATTTGCCTCTAAACCCAATCCTGCTTCTTGTGACCATGAAAGAAGAAATAGGAGGACTTGTTCTACCCATCTTTTCCCTTTAGGCAGGGTTGTCCAAGTTGCAGCCTACAAATGGTTAACTCATGGGTCGTGGACTCCTGCCCAGATGCCACTCCCCCATTGCTCCTACTGCAGCCAGGATCTACAGCCTCCTGGTCCACCCTCCAGCTTCAGCTTCAGCTTCCTGTCATTCCTGGGGGATAGAGCAATACAACCCATGTGGGCTAGGGGGCCCATGTCCCATGTGGCAGGGTCTCTTTGGGCCTGTCCAGCCCCAGGCATTCAGAAGCTGGGCAGCCCTACTTTAGAGAAAGTATCTAGTTACAAATGCAGTGGTGTATTGCTAGTGGTGAGGTTATGAATTGAAATAGTTGCACTGAGGGTTTGGAATGGCAATGCTTAGCTTGTGGGAAAACTGATCTGCTGGGTGGGATACTACTTCTAAACATAGAGGTAAAGGGGTTTGAGGCATCATGGGACAACCCCACAAGTCCTTCTTCACTAAAAAAATGTTGTTGTCCTGATGGGCTTTTACTGCCAGTTCCTGAGAATTCTCTTTGGCATTGTGGTTTTGCTCACGTATATAGATGGGGTAGAAGTTATGACAAGCGTTGACTGAAAACAGTTTTTGAGTTTGGATAAGGTAGAGACTGGAGAGCAGTTTTCTAATGACTACTTCCAGAATCCTGACCCTTTCCACACAGTCTGGCATCTGCTGACAACAACCGTATTTACTCATCCAGTTTCTTGCAAGCTGTTTGCAAACACTTTCAGGAGCAAGGATTTTTAATTATTTTTCAGTGTAGATGGGACTTCAAAGTGTATTTTCACTCCAAAAAGTGACTCAGTACAAATGACACCCTGGGTTCCCTAACTGTTGTTTCCCAGTGGCTACAAACCAAGTGTTCTTAGGTTGCAGGTAAAAAGGTGCTTTGTTTCCCTTGACTGCAAGCTCAGCAAATAGCTTTTTGTGAATTACTGTTGATTTAAAGATCCTGAAAGCATGATTGTGCCCTTAGTGACACCTGCAGAATCTTGCTCCTTGATAATTATCAGGGATCCTGATAATTTTTTATTTTTAAAAACAGTCTCTCACTGCACTGAGTAGGGGTTTTAATTTTGTGAGATCTTTCCACAACTCCTCACCATCATTTTTGTTTGGTTTTGATTTTTTAAAAATCCCCAATTTTCAGTTAAAAAAGTAACCCCAAATCCACATTTTTCCATTATTAAAATGAAACGTGTGTGTGTGTGTGTGTGTGTGTGTGTGTGTGTGTGTGTGTGTAAAATAATAGTGGTATTTCATTTAAACCATGTGAAAATGTGGATTTGGGGTTACTTTTTTTTAACTGAAAATTGGGGATTTTTTAAAATCAGAAAATACCAGGATCCCTGATAATTAGACTATAAGTGACACTAACAACAATCAGGTTGCCTTCACCAAGTTTGCAGTAATAAAATAGATTGATATTTAGTCCTAGAAGAGAAAGAATTGTGCTCTTGGTCTCTTGTGTTGATTTTGAAGCCATAATTGGAATAAAAAACAGTAAACCTTGTTTGTATCACCATGCTTAGCAGATATAACTGAACTGGCTCCCTTGTCTAACTGAAAGAAAGGGGCTGATCTTGCACTCTTCAGCTCAGGTTTACACACTTGTCTCTCTCCTGCATTAGTACTTATACCACAGAGTTAACAGAACTCAGTAAAAGGAGTGAGGCAGCAAAATGTTTTGCTGGCAAAAGTTTTTTGCTTGATTTTTCCACTTTGCCAATGTGATTTGAAACACAATGGCTATTGTTTAATGAAACATAAAAGTTCACTTGCATTCCATTGAAGGGTTATTATGCAGGGTGTGGAAAAAGAAAATAAGCACTTGCTTAAGTGCTGTATCCTTTTTTCTTCATCTCTGACTTTCCTTTGTCTTTATATTATTTCTCCTGAATTATGATCTCTTTGAGGCACTGACCTGTCTCCTAATGTGTTTGAAGAATACCTAGCCCAACTATTTATATAAAAATAAGTCTGACAGGGAAAATTAGTTTCATTCTGATGACATTGATGTGCAGTGACTTATACAATATCTTCCCTGTCTGATGGCAGCATGGGTACACATCCCTGACCTAGCTTTCAGTTAGTTAGCTCAGGTACCACCAGCACTGAAAATGTGGTGGCACAGATTTCATAGATTCATAGATTGCAAGGCTGGAAGAGACCTCAGAAGATCATCGGGTCCAGCCCACTGCACAAGGCAAGAAAGACAACTGGGGTCAGGTGACCCAGCAAGGTGACTGTCCTGTCTCCTCTTGAAGTGTTCCAGGGTAGGCGCTTGCACCACCTTTGGAGGGGGCTTATTCCACAGTCTGGTCATCCTAGCTGTGAAGAAGTTTTTCCTGATGTTGAGCCTGAGATGGTCTTCCAGGAGTTTATGGTCAGTACTCCTGGTTATCCCCAAGAGTGCCCTGGTGAACAGTTGTTCACCAAGCCCTTGATGTATGCCCCTGATGTAGCAGTAAGCCGCTATCAAGTCCCCTCTCAGCCTTCGCTTTTTCAAGCTGAAGAGTCCCAGGTCCCTCAGCCTTTCCTCATATGGCTTGCCGTGCAAGTCTCTGATCATATGGGTGGCCCTTCTCTGGACTCTCTTGAGCTTTACTACATCCTTGTTGAAGTGCAGTGCCCAGAACTAGACAACAGTACTCCAGCTGCAGTCTCACCAATGCCAAGTAGAGTGGAAGAATCACTTCCCTAGTTTTGCTAGATTGATGCACACCAGGATATTATTTGCCCTGTTGGCTATGGCACCACACTGCTAGCTCGTATTCATACTGTGGTCTATTATTACCCCCAGGTCTCTTTCATTTGTGGTGCTGGTCAGTTTGGCATTGCCAAGCCTGTAGGTGTATAGGCTGGGGTTGTCCCCAAATGGACCACTTTACATTTCTTGATGTTGAACTTCATTTGAATCCAATCCACCCAATTTGCCAGCTTGTCTAGGTCTGCCTGTATCTGCATCCTATCTTCAAGCATGACCACATTTCCCCATAACTTGGTGTCATCCACGAACTTGGCCAGCGAACTCTTCACCCCCACATCCAAATCATTGATTAAGATGTTGAAAAAACCAAACACTGACCCCTGAGGTGCACCACTGGCCACTTCTCACCAAGATGACACAAATCTTTTCTTTAGAACTCTCTGGGTCCTACCCCACAACCAGCTCCCTACCCACCTAACTGTCTTATGGTTGAGTCCACAGTCCTCCAATTTACTCACAAGAACATTTGAAATTTTTGGCATGGGCTACACAAGCCCACCCAGAATTGTGCATATTTACTTTGGTGGCCAGCCTATGCTGAAATCTGCATCACTGCACATTCTATATTCTTAGTATCTGGGTTAGTTTGATTAAGACTAATCTGGGTTTGCCTGTCTATTCTGTGGTCACATTCCCCTCTTCCCCACTCCCAGTTGTAGCATAGACATAGTTTATGTCATTTGGGTCCTTCTTAGATAGATAAGTAACATGGAAAACAGAAAAATCTAGATCCAATCCTGCAAACGTGCTAAGCTCATTCAGTTCACACAAAATCAAAGGATTAATGAAGGATTTAGCACCCCTTCAAATGGATGCACAGAACCTTATGAGGTTAGGATTTAAGAAATGTTCTGGGCCTGGCTTTGTCAATACAGTTGCGTAGGGAGCCACAGATGTCAGCTACACAATGTACCTTTGCTATATTTTCTTCAAAATAAAGTCAGTATTATTTAATGATGGACCTGCTTTGTGACTTTGGTATCCAGGGATTTAATAACATTAAGTGCATTTTTGGCAGATTTTATAATTCTGATAATGAAACAAAAATGATAAAGTCAGAGCTGCCTAACAAAGAAAAGACTACATTTTGGGCAAGTCTAACTGCAAACAGAAAGATCACAGCATCTTTCCACACATACAGTTACACTTTCAGGAGTTACATCCTGATTTCCAGGGTTTTTTTAAAGAGGTAAGTGAAATTTGCCAGTCAACAGTTGTCCATCAAAAATGCACACTGAATTGTGCAATGGGGGGAAGTCACAGGGCTGAGCCCATATATGTTACAGTGTTTGTAGGCTCCCTGCATGCCATAGAGGCTGAAAAAAGGTTTTTTCTAAAGCAGCATAGGTGACTTTATCTTCAATCTTGCTCTCTTCTTCTTTGTTATAACCAGTAAGAAGGGGGATTGGTCCAGATAACAGTAAGCACCTTTTCAACCAGGGGCAGGCAATTATTTTCACTGGAGGGCTGCTCAGTGAGTTTTGGCGAACTGTCAAAGGCCACAAGAGTAGCCCCACCTCTTGACATGTGCCCCACACCCTGGTTGCCATCTTAGGACCAGAAGTCCTGCCCCCTAACTCCTGCCCCTTTGCCACCAGAAATCACTCCCCTCGCCCCAGAATTACTCCTCTTTGGAACAGTGTTTGCCATTTTGGAACTGGAAAAAAACTGGAAGCTAAATAATTTGTTTAATTCAGGGTAAATCATTGTGGCTTAACTTCACCTAATGTGAATGAATTAAGAGTGGACAGACAAAGAGTTACAGTGAACCAGCTGATGTGTTTGTGAATGGTAAGTCCCTCCCTTCCCCCCGTAAAGTACCACTTTGAAAGAGTACATTTATTAGTCTGTTGACAACCTTAAAGACCTTTAGGGTACTTAAGAAGGTTATGAATGATGTCATACCTACAGAACTTTTTATAAAGATCCAGTGAGAATAAATAATTAAAATAATTATTGCACATGACTGCTGCCTCTGGTGGAAAGCCACCAGCAAAGCAGAAGGAGATGAAATGCAAACATCTTGCCTGCTGATATTTGCTCCTAGTCAGGGAACCATGAAGAGGCTTTTTAACTAACAGGACATTAGATGTTATGGAACAGGAAAGCAGAAATGATGACAATATGGTAAAAATAAGAATTAGAAAAAGACTAAATCGTGGTTTCATTTTGTGCTTACAGCTCTAGCAGTAATTTTATAGTAATTAATTTTATAGAATGGTCTTAGTAGGGCTAACAGAAACCTGGTGGGATTCTTCCCATGACTGGGCAGTACACATTGAGGGTTATAAGCTGTACAGAAAGGATAGAGTGGGGAAGAGAGGGGGAGGGGTGGTGCTCTATGTCAATGAGCAATATACATCGACCCTTATCAAAACGGAATCAGAGGAGGAGAAAGTAGAAGGATTGTGGGTTAGGTTACATGGAGGTCAAGGAGAAAGGGATTTGGTAGTAGGGGTCTGCTACAGACCCCCACAACAAGGGGAAGAACTAGATTTGGGGCTCCTGAGGCAGCTCTCGGAGACCATAAAAACTAGGGAGGAGGTAGTCATGGGGGACCTAAACTACCCAGACATCTGCTGGGAGACGCAGACAGCAAAGTCCCACCATTCACGCAGGTTCCTATCCTGTGTACAAGACCTCCATCTGACGCAGGAGGTACATGGTCCCACTAGGGGGAATGCCTTACTGGACCTGGTATTGGCAACGGGGGATGACATGGTAGGAGATCTACAGATCGGTGGTCACCTGGGGGACAGTGACCACCAAATAATAGAATTCACCATAAGACGTCGAGTGGGTCAGGTAACTAGTAGGGTGAAAGTGCTAGACTTTAGGAAAGCTGATTTCAATGAACTCAGGAATTTAGTCAAGGACGCACTGCAGAGTAGGAGTTTTGAAGAGATGGGAGCCCAGGAAGGGTG
>NW_005842794.1:668083-670885 GCF_000455745.1 Alligator sinensis
TTCCTACCTATGTAGGGGGTTACTGCCTATGCAGGGGGTCAGACTCCATGATCTATTGAGGTCCCTTCCGACCCTAACATCTATGAATCTATGAATCTAGTGGCAATATATAAAAAATAATGATCTGTCTTTCTTCATTTCTATGCCATCTGTGGAAAATGTCTTGTTGCTTTTTCCATAACCATAGATTTTTAGGACCATGTTTGTACTGCATTTACTATTAAAAAAAAGTGTTGGTTCTGCTGTCACTATGAGACTATACACATCTTTTTTCCTTCAATGCTGTTCATGTGATTCCTGATGCATAAGCCTTTCTAGAAAGCCATTCTCCAATTCTGAAACTGGCTACTACCCGAAGACCTTCCTGTTATGGTTTATCAGTTTTGCATTGGCCACTGTTCAATTTTATTGAATGTCTGCTTGTTCTTGTGCATGAGATGGAAAGAACACCAGCTCTCCATCCACCTTCTCAAAACCATCTATCATGCTGTGTATTATCATCATATCTTACCTCTTCCATCAAATAACCAACCCGTCTCTTCAATCTTACTTTCAAGAAGAGTTTTTCCAAGCCTCTAATAATTTTCATGTCTCTGAATTCCCTTTAGTTTTGCAGTATTTTTTTTAAATGGGGACAAGCACTGAAGATGGTGTTCCAGATCAGACTGAATCACTTATTATTCCTAATAGTATTAGTAGTAATAATATATTTACTTTCAGGATGTTTAAGTAATGGGATATAAGTATATTAATATTGTTGTTTAAATCTATATTAAACATTATTTCTGACTTTCTTTTTCACTAGTGTTTATAGATATTTCAAATCTAGTAAAAGAAGCTACTAATTCAGGGGTGGGCAATTATTTCAGCTGCAGGGCTGCTTAATGAGTTTTGGCAAGCTGTCAAGGGCCGCAAGGGTAACCCCACCCCTTCACAGGTGTCCCGCCCCCTGGTTGCCATCTTGGGACCGGAAGTCCTGCCTCCTAAGCCCTACCCTTTGCCACTGGAAGTCCCTCTCTTCACCCCGGAAGTACTCCATTTGGGAAGGGGGGTTGCCATCTTGGAACTGGAAAAAAAAATGACATAGTAAAAACCCAACATCCACAATAACATTTTAATGTTATTTAAAAATGATAATAAATTGTCCTGATTTGTGTGTGTTTGTGTCATGTACATAGAGGTGATTGCATAATAGCTCAAAATGAAGTCTTGCACTTATATATTGCAGAGGGTGCGGAGGGTATGGGTGGGTGGTTATGGGGGTGCTGTCGGGGGGTGTATGTGTTGTGTGTGGGAGGGTGTAGGTGTGTGTGTGAATGTGGGTGGGTATGGGGGTTTGTGGGGGTACATGTGGGGGAGGGTGTGGAGTTTGTGGGGGGTGTATGTGGGGGAGGGTGTGGGTGGGTGCAGTGTTTGTGGGGTGTGTGATTGTGTGTGTAGGAGGTTGTGATTGTGGGGTTTCAGGGGAAGGTTTGTGGGTATGGTGGGATGCGCATGGAAGCCCCCATATGCGCCTCCCCTGAGTGGGTCAGTACCCGCCCCTGCCCCACAAAAACCCAGAGCCTTTGCACCCTGCAACACATCCCCATCACTGCCAACAGTGCACAGCCTGTCTGCCCCATGCCTGCTCCGTGCTTCCCAGGGCAGGCCGGGCTGGGACTGTGGCACAGGTCCCCACCAGTACCGCAGGGCTGGGGCTAGTGGCGGTGGCATATGGAAGAAGCTACCACCACCTGGTCTGCCTAGAAAGGCAGTCCAGCCACGGAGCCACCTCAGCCCCGCTGCCTGCCCAGGGGGCAGCAGTACATACCACAGCCAGACAGTGCCTGGGCCAGATGCAACTGAGGGACCTGCCACAGGCCATACAAAGCCCCTCCATGGGCTCAATCCAGCCCATAGGTTGTATTTTTCCCACCCCTGTGCTAATTTCTAGTTTTTAAATAGATCCATCAGCAGCCTTCATCCTTTTATTCTATTTGTCTGAGGCTTTTAAGGGATCTGTTACAGACATTTCCTAGAGTTATAACTTCCTTTATTTCCCATGCTAGTTCTTTCAGGATACAGTAGAGCAGCAGCTACCAGGTTTGCATGCTAGGTGGTAGAGCTTAAAATTTGGAAAATCTGATTCTGAAGATAGTCAGTTTATTCCCAAAGAGGAAATGCATAATGAGATTGAAATGTGTGCTAGCAACTCAGTGCAGCCCTGTGAGCAACACAGAGCCATCCCAAGCACTTCAGCAAATATGCGGCTTACTTAAATGTAATGTAAGAAAAAAGTAGCACGTTCAGTCTGCCCATCTGTAACATAACAGGTTCAAAACATAGGAAGGAAAAACTTTCCATATGTTTCATTGAAGCTGTCAAACATTTATACGAATGAATCAGCTCTAATCTTTCATGGAGAACTATAATACTCTACTAAATCACTGAGGTTTTATACAGGCAAAAGCAATGTCCCAACACAATTGTCTGTGAAGGGTTGAAGCCTGTTAACTGAGTCTCTGCAAGATAGTATCTGATTACCTCCATTTTTATATAAAATATTTGGTAAGTGGGTAATAGTGACAATTTGGGACGAAGGCAATGTAAAAATTAACTTTGGACAGCAATATAAAAGTCAGTGTTCCTTGGATACAAACTACCAGTGGTGTAACTGTTGGTTGAACATAAATACATTCTTCTGTAGACAGTTTTTGGTCTTACTTCTATTAAAAATACCTGAGGTCCTTTAGACTGAGTTAGATAGTTGACTGACTCTTTTTTCCATGATTTGACTCATTATAAACAGCTTTTCTCTTTCCC
>NW_005842794.1:670895-673491 GCF_000455745.1 Alligator sinensis
TTTATCTTTAAAAGAAACTGAAGACCACCATCTTTAATGAGATGGGGAAATTCTGTTACCCCCATTTTGCAGATGGGTAACTGAGGAAGGCTAAATTATTTGCCAAAGGTCACATAAGCAGTATGTCGTGGAATAGAGAATTGATCCTCCCAAATTCTAAGCTAGAGCCCTAACCATTAGGCAACCATTCTTCTCTAAATAAGCAAATGTCATTGCCTGTGGTTTCTGTGATGCTTTTGGAATGCCATAATAGGAGTGGTAGGTTAAGTCTAGAAGCTCTTAGCTACCACTTATATCTGTTGAATAAAAGTGTCAGAGTTAGGCCATATAAACATATATTTTATTTTCATTAGCTATTTATAATTTTAACTGGGGAATGGAACATAAAACATAATTGGTAGAAAGAGAATGTATTGCATCTTTAATTGAATAAACGTTAACTATTTTTTCAGAATCCTCTGATAGATCTCGTTATTCTAGTCTGAATTTTAAAGTTCTGCATTACATGAGAGCACTAGATCATCTTCTTCTTGTGGCAGAGGTGATATCTTTTATTAGACCAACTAGATATTTGCAAAAAGAATCTTTATTTGCAAAATATCTAGTTGATCTAATAAAAGACATCACCTCTGCCATGAGTTTTAATTCCTTTTGTCTCTAGGCCAATATGGCTACAACCTGGATACTTGAGATCATCTTCTTCCCACTTTACGCCAGCAGGTGCACAGGAATCAAAAAGAATGCTCAACCCAAAATATATTTTCCTATGGACAGTAAAATAAATGGGTTTCAGTAGTAAACTTGAGTAGGTTATATACAATCTGTTGTTTCATGAGCTTAGGAACCTCAACCCCAAATAAAGAAGCAACAAATTGAAGCATGAGAAGCAGGAGCATAATTCAATGCATGCAGTCCTGTGGGGGTCAAGTGATTTTCATTTTATTTCTGGCATTGCCATCAGCTTGCAGTGTGATGCTGGGCTACTGCTTGCTGTCCTATGGGCAGTTTGCTCCAAAGCTGTAGTAAAGTGATCACACAATAAGTACAGACTTTCCTGGAAATACACCCTGGCACTAAGGGCTTCTCTTCCTGATACAGAGCGCTGTCTAACAGTGCTTCTGTGCTTCCACAGATGGCATTGTAGATTGAAGCTCAGACAGGCTAGAAGAGGAAGGAGGCTGACCAAGGTAGGAATGGGCTTGGGCAGAATGCACCAATACCCCAGCTACTCTGTATTCCTGGAGAGGTTCAAGCTAGGTCATTGCTTTCCTAAACTGTACCAGGCGTTCTACCAGTCCTAAGTATCTTTTATATAGGAGGCACACATTTCCATCCCTTTCTTTCCTACTTTGGTGCCCAAAGACTAACTGAAACACAGAGGATTAAGGCCTGAGTGTTTCTGGTTTCATGGCTTCTGTTACTTTCATAGTTTCATAGATGCTAGGGTTGGAAGGGACCTCAACAAATCATCAAGTCCGACCCCCTGCCTAGGCAGGAAAGACTGCTGGGGTCAGATGACCCCAGCCAGATGCTTATCCAGCCTTCTTTTAAAGACCCCCTAGGTAGGGAATAGCACCACCTCCCTTGGAAGCCCATTCCAAATTTTGGCCACCCTTACCGTGAAGAAGTTTTTCCTGATATCTAGGCTAAATCTGTTCTCTGTCAGTTTGTGACCATTGTTCCTTGTTACCCTGATGAACAGAGCCTCTCCAATCCCTTGCTGCATCCCCCTAATGAATTTGTAGGCGGCCACAAGATCACCTCTTAGCCTTCTCTTGCAGAGGCTGAAGAGGTCCAGGTCCCTCAGTCTCTCCTCTTACAGGCTTGTCCTGTAAGCCCCTAACCCTATGAGTGGCTCTCCTCTGGAGCCTCTCGAGGTTATCCACATCCTTCGTGAAGTACAGCGCCCAAAACTGGACACAGTAGTCCAACTGCATTCTGACCAATGCCGCATAGAGGGGAAGTATCACTTCCTTGGATCTATTTGTCATGCATCTGCTGATGCATGATAAAGTGCGGTTAGCTTTGCTGATGATTTTGTCACACTGACGACTCATGTTCATCTTGGAGTCCATGGTGAGCGACTGTGACATTGATGCCTACACAGTTGGATGGGTCAAAAATTGGCTGATGGGGTGCACCCAGAGAGTGGTGGTGGATAGGTCATACTCAACCTGGTGGGATGTGAACAGTGGGGTCCCCCAGGGCTCGGTCCTGGGGCCTACACTGTTCAATATCTTCATCAGTGACTTGGACGAGGGAGTAGAAAACACATTGTCCAAGTTTGCCGATGACACCAAGATGTGGGGAGAGGTAGGCACACTCGAAGGAAAGAGAGGCTGCAATTAGACTTAGACAGACTACAGAAGTGGGCAGATGGTAATAGGATGGGCTTCAATGTAGATAAATGCAGGGTGCTGCACCTGGGGAGAAGGAATCCACAGCATACATACTGGCTGGGGAGCTTACCCCTTGTGAGCACAGAGTCATTACTGACTCCAAGATGAATATGAACCGCCAATGCCGCAGCCAGCAAAGCCAACTGCACCTTGTCGTGCATCCAAAGATGCATCTCAAGCCGGTCCAGCGAGATGAT
>NW_005842794.1:673501-717378 GCF_000455745.1 Alligator sinensis
CCCCCCAGCAGCACCTGGGGTGACGAGGAACAATGGCCAGAAGCTGCTGGAGAATAGGTTCAGGTTAGAGAATAGGAGGCACTATTTCACTGTCAAGGTAGCTAGGATCTGGAACCAACTTCCTAGGGAAGTGGTCCTCACTCCTACCTTGGGTAAATTCAAAAAGAGGTTGGATGAACACCTGTCTGGGGTCATGTGATCCCAGCGTGTGCTCCAACCAGTGGCGAGAGGTTAGACTAGATGATCTATTCAGGTCCCTTCTGACCCCTAACTACTATGAAACTATGAAACTGTGACTCTGAGATCTCTTTCCACTTCTGTGCTGCTGAGAGGGTCACTTCCCAGCCAGTAGGTGTGCTGGATATTTTTTCACCATAGGTACAGTACTCTGCACTTGTTCTTGTTGTACTGCATCCTATTGTGTACTGCCCACTTTTCTAACCTGCCCAGCTCTGCCTGCAATCATTCCTTACCCTCTGGAGTGTGCACTTCAGCCCACAATTTAGTATCATCCGCAAACTTGGACAGAGTATATTTCACACCAAGTCACTGATGAAGACATTGAAGAATACAGTTCCAAGGACTGAACCCTGCAGGACCCCACTACCCACATCCTTCCAGGTTGATACCTACCCATCCACTACCACTCTCTAGGTGTGACTGCTAAGCCAATTTGCCACCCACCGGACCAGGTAAACATCTATGTCACAGCCTCTTAATTTATTTATGAGAATAGGATGAGATACCATATTGAAGGTCTTGCTAAAGTCCAAGAAAACGACATCTACCTCTACTCCTGCATCTAAGCATTTTGTGACCCTATCATAAAATGAAACCAGATTGGTCAGGCATAATCTACCTGCTACAAATCCATGCTGGTTTCCCTGCTGCATTATTTTTCCTGCTGGACTCCCACAAATACGATCCTTCATAATCTTTTCAAAGACATTTCCAAGGATAGAAGTGAGACTAACTGGCCTATAATTACTCTGATCCTCCTTCCTCCCCTTCTTGAAAATAGGGACCACACTGTCCCTTTTCCACTCCTCTGGGACCTGACCCAAGCGCCACGAGTGCTCAAACAGTCATGCCAGTGGTTCTGCTGTGACACTGGCCAATTCCTTCAGTACCCTCAGATGCAGCTCATCCAGGACTGCAGACTTGAATACGTCCTGTCCATCCATACTTTTTGGGGCTAAAACTCTTTTCTAGCTTTGCATTTGTCTCAGTCTTAAATTTAGTGCAAGAATGCATTCATATTCTCAAATTTTCCAGATTATTTTTGGTTTATTTGCTCTGTTTCATGTGTTTTCAGTAGAAGGAGCCAGCTGACACAGCCAGCAGTATTTCATCACTTAAATAATGCGAAATTATTCTGGAGGTACTCTAATTGATTGGCTCTCTATGGCTAAGGACAGATTACGCATAAATTGGTGTAAATTATCAGAAGCTGGTTCAAATCTGTAACACAACAGAAGTTCATACACATAAACTGCTTTCAAGATGGCCAACACCAGTTTAAGATAAGCCTGGATAAATGTAGTATCATACTTAACTGATTTAAGTTAAATTGGTTTATTGAACTTCTGTCCCAGACCTATGTGTACACTGGACACAGTGTAGATGAACAGCAGGAAATCTATACATCAGTCTATGCCTAGAGGCTAGGGACAGACATTCAAAAAGCCTGAGCCTGAATTGATTCAATCTTTGCAGGTTAGTCTAACCTGACTAGGTTAAATCACTTTGTAACTGCACAGACATCTCAGACATGCAGGCACATGCCTGCAGTGGCTCAGGCTAGAAGCTGGGGAGTATTAGAGCAGCCCTCCCTTTGTTTGCACAGTACTGAGCTGAGGGAGGACATGGCTAGGCCCCAGCACAACGCTCTGATTAGCCCAGCAGGGAATTGATAACAGTGTTTATCACCTGCTAACTCAATGTTTATCACCCCATTAAGAAAACAACAAAGGGACATTACCAGCTATTTGTTGATTCTACCTGTTGATTCAGCATGGCTGTAGTCAGCATGTGGTCTGCTAGCTAATACACAAATACCTCTCAGCAAGTCAGAGGGGAACGGGGAATTCCTGCTTAGCAGGGAGTGGTGAGGGGAAGGTGTGGGGAGCAAACATCTCTTCTTAAACAGCTTTTCCAAGGAAGAACATTAAGCTACCTGTTGATTAACTCCAAAAAGCCTGTCTGCCTTGGTCATCTCCCACAGCATGGACTGTAACCAGTATGTGGTCTGCTAGCTAATGCTGAGGTGTCTGCATAAGGCAGAGGGGAGTGGGGAATAATACCTGTGTAGCAGATGCTGAACATCTGGGCTAGCGACAGACATTACACATAAACTAGTTTAAGTGACCAGGAACTGGTTTAAATCTGTAACAGAATAGACATTCAGTGCACATAAACCAGTCTGAAAATGGCTGAAACTGGTTTGAAGTAAACCTGGTTGAATGTTATATCAGACTTAACTGATTTGGGCCAAACCAGTTTATGCAATGTCTGTCCCAGACTCCTCGCCAGTTTAAGATAAACCAGACTCTCCCAGCATCCCGCCCATCTGGGCTGGGTGGGGCTCTCTGCTCTACAGCAGAACTGGCCCCTCCTCTCTGCTCCCTGGCTGCAGCTCTGGCAGAGACTTGCAGGCACAACAGGGTCTGCTGGCTTCCCTGTACCCCTCTCCCCTTACCCTCTCACCACTTGCTGCTTAATCAGGGATCCCTTCCTCCTCTCTCCCACAGCACAGACTGTAGCCAGCATGTGGTATGCTAACCAATGCTGTGTAAGGCAGATAGGATAGTGTCTGTTTAGGGATTTTTGGAGCTAATCAACAACTCAGCTGGTAATGTGCCTGCATTCTTTCCTTTGGAAAAAGCTGTTTAAGAGGAGCTTGAACTAATGAGCAAGGCTTTGTTTTCTGATGGGCTGCTAAATGCTGATAACACAGCTGATAAATGCTGTGTTATCAAGGGGGGACTCCCCCACCCCTAATCACAGCATCCTGCCAGGGCCTGGCCACGCTCCCCCTAAGCTCAGGCCTGTGGAAGGGAGAGAGGGCTGCTCTAGCACCACCGGGCTTTTAGCCTGAACCACTGCAGGCACATGTCGGCATTTTTTCAGTCCAGACATCTGTACGGTTACAAAATGATTTAGCCTAACCAGATTAGACTAATCTGCAAAGATTGAATCAATTCAGGATCAGGCTTTTTGCATGTCTGTCCCTAGCCCTGTTATGTTACAGGTTTAAACCAGTTTCTGGTCACTTAAACCGGTTTATGTGTAATGTCTGTCCCTAGCGTTAAGGACAGCTGCAAAAAAAATTCTTTTTATTTGGTATCTTTTTGTTGGTAAAATATCCATTGATGGATTCCTTCCTACATGTTAAAATATTCACCAGTCAGCATAGTTCTTTCTGTTCAAGTATCTCAAGAGAAATTCATTGGACTATTGTGCCAGTTAGAACACAAATTTTAAATTTTACTTTGTGGATGTACCATCATTGGATACACAGGTAGTCTAGTCGAGTCAAAAATTCATCAGCCTTCTTCTGTTAAATTGCAGATATGCAAATACCTGAGGTGGAGCATGCTATAGGTTTAGTACAGCAGAATTTGAGCCATCTCTCACATCTCTTCTAGTGATGAAGAGCAGGAAAAAAGAGGTTTTCATTAGCAGCCTGTTTTTTTTTTATTATTATCTTTTTGTTATGTTAATGCAGAACTTTGTACCAGACTGCTGCTCAAAGAATCACCTATTGATTACATTAAATTAAATTTTGTTGCATGAGAGACCAAGGAATCATCTCAGACCATAATGTCAGATATTAATAGCGTTAAATAAAACCACAAAGAATCCCACAAAGAAGATGGGTTAATCTTTCTTACACTAGTTTTGACACTTGTACATTTGATTTAAAATAGGTGAAGTAAGTGCTCTTTTTAAAATTGCTTTTGTTGAGTGTCCTTTTGCATATTTCCTCTCAGTATGTTGCAAAGAGGAAGAACTGTTTCGCTTTTCCTTTTGAGCAGCTAATACGTATTCATTTAAAAATGTTGTTGCTGTTGTGTGATAAACTCTGTAATTCCCTGAAGAAAGGCCTAATGTGGAATGTTGTTAATAGAAACTTTTCACTATTTAATATTAAGGAAAATGGCATTCATCTTGCTAGTAGGAGGAAGAGTTCTTAGTCTATGATTGTGGCACCCAGTGTTTTGGCCCTGCAGGCTGGATGAGTGATGTGGTGTCATTTGAGGTCCATATCCCACACACCACCTGATCCAACATGCTGGGCTTTGTAATCCAGCCTGTGGGACTCCCCGCAGGTCTGAAAATTTAGCAGCAGGGGAGTGGCAATTAATACTGCCACCATTCCCGCCACCATCAAATTTCTAAACCCTTGGCAAGCCCTGGGGGCCAGACAGTATTGCTCCATGGGGCAGATATGGCCCACAGCCTGACGGTTGTGCACCCTATGGTGTGATTTAGGGAATGCACCCTGGCCTACGATGTGTTTTAGGGAATGTTAGTCATCCAAGTTCATAGAAAATGATGATCCTTGCTTATATGTTTAATGCCATCTTTTAAAGTCCATTAACCAGACTTATAAACCTGTCATTGAGATGTGTAAGATTCTTCAAGAACTTTGAGAAATATTTAATTCCCTATTCACATTATTGTAATTCATTCTATTTGTATTAGCATCCAGAGGTGCCAGTCCAGAACACTGTTAGAAGATGCTTAGCCCTCAAGGGCTCAGAACCCAGCTGCTGGTGGTCAGTGGACAACAGTCTGCGTAGCTGGAAGCCTGGGGGCAGCTGGAAGTGGTGACTAGTTAATGGGGATGGAGCCACAAAGAGGGTTAAGAACTTCATATGGGAGTGCTGAGGAGAGATAGAGCAGGTAAGAAGTCAGAGCTTAATCACTCCTCTCTCCATGTCTAGAAAGGAGAGAAAGTTCGGTTCGGTTTGGTTTGTTGTGAACTTAAGGTTGTATTGGCAAAGAATAAATTGGCCTGAGAAACTGAGAACAGAGCTGACAGAGTTTAAGGCAGTAGAGTAATCAGCCAACTTAGATGCATTTTGTTGGCCACTGTATAAACAGGACCAGAGGATGATTCCTATATCAAAGAACTTATTTTAAATAGAAGACATGGGACAACATGGCTATAATAGACAGATGGTGAAAGCTGTGCCTCTGTACCTAAGCTTGGCCTATGTAGCACTGACAAGCTGCAAAATGCGGCTAAGCAGCAAAAGGCCCCAGAAGTCTTTACCTGAATGACCATAGCATAAGTCCTTGCAGGTGCTACAGTTGGCTGTTAGTTTCTGCTTGCTGCCCCTGTTACTTTCTTAAAGATACAAATCTTAAATAATTGGCACCTTCTTGGCCAATAAAAAATCTAGTTTAATCCAGTTTTGGATGCATCAGTGAAACTAATGAGACCACTCATTAGAATATCAGAGCCAGTTATCTATAAATAGTAGGTACAGACTGAAAGGAAGTTGGGAATTTTTACATGACACCTGCTGCACCATTTGGAGGACCCCCTGTTGTTGGAGATCGAGAGTCTGGCCAGCTTCACTTCATGGCAGTCAAGACCCATCCCATAAGATTATACTTATCTTTAGCTATTAATCTTGCTATGACAATTGATCAATAAACATCTCGCATTGGTTGGAATGACTCAAGGGTTTATTTAAGTTTTTTACCTGTCCACCCTGTTTAAAATTTGCTACCAACAGGAAAAAAATGAAGGTCTTCTTTGAGTATATGTCATTGTAGATGCTCCCCTACATGTAACTGGCAAACATTCTCTCAGGATAGTAAGAGTGAGGTTTCAGTTTCAGAAACATAACCATGTCTGTGGTCTGAGTCTCCTTGAAGTGCTCAAGGCATGTATTTGAAACAGGTAAAAATTGTTGCTGGAGCTTTGATGGAGTGAGTCATGGTGTTCAGTGGGAGGGGTACACCAGGCAACTGGAAAGAGAAAAGAAAGCACTATGTAATCGCTTTTGAGATCCTTTGTGAGGAGACAGGTCTGCCTTTGACTAGGCTGCTATAATCAGGTGGAGATGGAGGATAAGATGAATGGGGTATTCCTGTTCATGTAATAATGTAAGAAAGGCAATTTACACTGTGATCATGCTAGTTTTTAATGATGATTTTTCTCAGTGTGGGTCTTACAACTTGCTCTTCATCCCCACTTTTTAGTCTTCCATTAACATGGGAGCATAAAGTAGTCTGGGACCTGTGGATGGCCCTAATGGACACTGGTAATTTTAAAATAAATCTAGTTTTGTCTACATGCCCACCTACAGTAGGATCCAGGTCATCTATCATCTCCCAAAACTGCAGTCACTGTAGGATAAGTAACCTTTTTTTTTATTAAAGTCTTTGATACTAGGTTTATGGAACGCTTCTGGGTTGTGTTATACATAACCTTTTGTCCCTTCTACATTATATAAGCATAAGCCCTTTTCCACAAAGCAATGATAGAAGGGTTTTGTACTGTGAGACTCTAAAATAAAGGTAACTGATAGATCAGAGAATTGTTCAGTTTTGTACTATGAAAGTGACAGGCTATATTTGTTGTTAAATGTCAATGTTTTCTGTGATTTGAATACTGTGTTCTGCTATTCCAGCCTAGCAGAAGATGGTTAGGTATCACTGCCAGTGTCCATTAAAAGCCAGTCCCCCTGTAAGTTGCTAGAGATGCCATCTTTCTAATGAGGGGGTCAGAAAAGATTGAGATTCTGATCAGTTGTGGCCATGAAGGGCTCAATTTTCTAAAACATACTGGCCTATGTTTGCTAATACAGTTACTCCAGTTCAGCGTACAGAAGGCCAGCAAGCTTTTAAACGGTCATTGGTCCATTTCAAAATCTGGTTTGCTCACATAGCTGAAGTAATAGCATGTTGTTTTGTGTATGTATGAGGGTTTTCTCTTTTTTTAGCTATTTGTCCTAAAGATATCAGAGCATTTACATAACAAATGATGTGGTAACCCTGCTGTTCTGGCAAAACCCCAATGCAAGTAATTACAGGTTTCTTCAGGATAACAGCCACAGTAGGTCAATGTAATAACTAGGGGTATCTTATGTGATATTAAATTGGTTTACAAAGAGATAGAACAGGTTTGGAATTCATTCTTTAGAAGGATAACTTGTAGATGAACATGAGTGAAAAATGGTAGTCTCCATCAGGCCATAAAAAAGTTAAAAAGAAGTTCAGTTAGGTGTGAGGCAGTTCTCTCATTGTAAGGTTTCTGGACTGGGATCTGTATGATTCATCATGTGTAGAACTCTCTACATGAAAAAGTTCTGGAACCCTTTTGGTTACGGGCAGTAAAAAAGGATTTTAGCTTTTCAAGCCCTTGAAGAGGAAGCAAGAGAGGTTCCCACCAGATTTCAGACAACATTTAATTGGTAAGTCTGGTGTACATTTTTTCCCGCCAAACATAGTCTGGTTTTGGAACAGCTTGGTGATCTGTTGCATCTGCATCTCCTTCCTATTTGTCTGCCAAATATCCCTGGGAAGAGTACTGTGCAATACTAGTTTGTGCATATGATTCAAGGTTCTGTTTCCAACTCTTGTGCAAGTTACTTAATCTCTATGTCTGGCTATCCATGTGGCAAATTAGGACAATCTTAGAGGACAGTAGTCAGTTGGCGCAATTAATGTTTATAATGAGCTTTGAGATCACTGGATTAAATATGGTATAAAAGTGTATTGTTTGTTAGTAGAGCTATTTGTGCATTTGGACTTCAACAAGTTATACACTTGCTCACAAAACTTTTTCATTCTGATAAAGAGATTGTCCTCCTCCTTTCCTTCCTTCACACCACAAAGGGAAGGGGAGAGGGGAGTAGTTTCTCTTTGGGGATGTCAGAAAGGTGCTGAGGTTTTATTTAAAAAGAATGACATTTCTCTGGTGACACAGGGCTGGTTTCTTTTTAAAGCAATTGCAGAGAAAAAGGCTCAAACTACTCTGACCTTGTTTTCTGTGTTTCCTCTTAAACCAGTTGAGAACACAGTTTGGCTAATTGGGGTGGAGAGCTGAAACTCTTTTAGAATAGGATGTTTTTTGTTTTGTTTTGTTTTTTAAATGGTGCTTGTCTGAGTGGTATCTGCAAAACGGTTCTGAATGGACAATGGCCACTGCTGGAGTGTGCAGGTTCTCTTAATAGTACTGATGAAACTCTCAGGTCCTGGCTGTGGTATCTTGCTTATTTGCTGAACCAGTCAGTGTCAGGAAGTCAGGTTGGTAAGGATGTTGGTGGGTTTGGGGAGGTGGGGGGTGTTGTTTTTCTGCTTTCTGTTGTGTTTTGTTTTTTGTTTATTTGGTTTTGTATTCCTCTGTAGCATAGGGTATGGTCCCTTTCCTAGGATTGTTTCTGTTTAGGCATATTTTACCTAATAAATTCTCTGCCATTGCAGTGGCCATGCTATTGATGTCTCTTTTGCTCTCTTCTGCGGCACATTATACAGGTGTTGTTATGTACTTTTTGGCTGTGTAGTATGGGAGGAGCTGGAGTGGATGATGTTATGGACCCTTTCGACAGATGTTTTTGTGTTGTTGCCTGGGATAATGGGGGAAAAGCCTTGGTAACATTAAGAGGTTCCTTCTAGCTCTATATGCCTTAGATCCTCCCACGGCAGCAAGGTCAATGCCCACTCAGTCATGCCTTATCTTATAAACAGATTGTCTCAGGTAAGGAAGGGATTAATAGCCAGGTGTTTGCAGTTAATACAGCTAGTGATTAGTATAAACAGGTTCATGGTTTTGAAGGCAGAGTGTAATCCAGCCGTACACAATAACACCTGCCAGCCAGAACACAATAAAAAGGAAGAAGAAAGCTTCAGAGCTGGGCTGCTTCATCAAGGGAATCTTGGATAAGAAAGAACCTGGGCCTTGGGCTGAGCAGTCTGGTGATAAGAACCGTAGGGCATCCAAGCCTGGCGGAGAACTCTTAGAAAGGCCTCTTTGTTCTGAGTCTACATAAACTGTGCAGACTGTTTAAAGCTAATGGGGGAGTATGCTGTTCACATGAGTTGGGATCTCTCTAATCTACTAGGTAACATGTTTGATTTTATGATAATTCCATCACATCCAGCCAGTGTTTTTGAAACATCCAAAAATGATTTCCTTCAGTTCACACATTTCAGCTCTTTCCTCTTGTTTGGTATGGAAATATATCTTTAATAATGAAAGGGAAAAATACCTCTGTGGAGAGACCAAGCTTGCAAAACCCAAGTCAAAAACGCAAGTTTCAGTAGGTATAAACTTTAGGACAGAGATTTCTACAGAAAACTGCATGCAACCCTAACACAGCTGATGGAATTTGCACCTGAAATGAACAAAGTATATGCAGTCTGAATCTATTCTTTCTCTGACTACATTGGAAATATAATGCTGGAAGGGCATGTCTATGCTGGCAGCACTGTATCGTGCCTGGGCCATTCTTGTGTGCCAAACCCATTCACTCCTACCTACCTGCTCCAAGCTTGGACAGCGGTGAGGTTTCTCCAGGGTCACCTCAACAACTGCTCTCACGCATGCCAGAGATTGAGGTCTCAAGTGTAATTGCAGGGAGACACCCCATAGCAGCCTCACTGACATACTTCCTTTTTGGAGTTCATAGTATGGGTATGGATAGGTATGAAATGCTTGGGAATGGTCCAGTCAGGAGGCACTGAAGGAACCACTTAGCACATTGGGTTCATTGCTGGCAGTTGCAGGCAATTACATCATAAGCATTCACTCCAAAAGGTTCTATAAGGACATGCATCTGTCCCCATGGATTTACATTGCTAATCACAAAGTACAGTACCTCTGGCATTAAACCTAAGATCTTTAGCACAGAAAACCAACAGCCATCAAAATTACACTGTCACACGAAGATATTGTAACACAGAAAGTATGCCACTAATGCTTTCAGCTTTGTTTTGGGTTTCATAATTTGAATTATTAGTATAACCCTCACTGTGAGCTCCCACCCATTGCTGTCCCTGACATTTTCCTGCAAGAACTTTCTTGTCTCATCCCTGTTACCCATTGTTGTAGAACCATCCCTTCTTAAATTCGTAAGTTCAACTTAGCAAAAATGCCCCTGTATCACTGTGCATCAGGCAAGCACCTGACATCAAAATGACTCGGCAAAGCTCCTCCTTACACAGGGTCTCTGTTTTCTAATTTCTTATGGAGCACTATTGCCTCTCAGAGGAAAATATGTAGGAAATATGAAAGTGGAAGTGCCTAAAAAGGCCAAAGGGGAGGGATGATCAGACCAGACAAAGGAAAAGCATGGGGGTGGGCTGACTCATACAATTTAATATGGAGAAAAACATTGAAACAGTTTCATTTAGAAATGAAAAACCGTCGAAAACAAATAGAATCCTGGAGTGTATCTTTGAAAGGTTAAACCCAGACATCAAAAACAAGACAAATAAATTCACGCCTTGAACACTGCAGATAATTTGGGATATTGAATTCAAGAATATTGGAACTCAGCTTATAGGACTGTATATGAATGTCAACAGAGACCTGATCTCTTTCAAATTCTGTGAAGAAACTTTTTAAAAAAGATTTGTGCTTTAATTTGTTCACAGTAAATCCCCAAAGATGATTTTGTAGTTTGTAGATCACTCTAATATAAGTGGCTGCTATGAGTGTTTCAGCATTTCACAAAACATCTTTACAAAAGATAGATCTGAACTAGAAACATAATAATATCTAACTGGTCTCTAAGTGCAAATGAAAGCTGGGACTCCATCCGTCATTTAGCAGACCTACCCATCTTTTCTCAATACATATGCTATAATTGCTAGGGTTAGCAGAATCTTAGTTTTCATTTTTACCTTGTTCTTTTTAACCCATCTGTGCAGAAAGCTATCCACAACTTGGAAAAGAATAGCAAGAGTGTGAACTCACTTCTGCTCACACTGATGAGGTATTAATTTCATAGCCTACTTAGTAAAATGTGAGTGTTAGTAAGAAGCATATACAGACATATGAAAGATTTGAAAAAAAACTTTTCTAGTTTGTCCCCCAGCCTTCACACTTCCACAATGGTTTTCATCTTTGACTTATTAGAAAACTGTTCCTGGGCTCCCTGCAATCCAAACCACCCCCGCGCACCCAGATGCTGCCTAGACTGGGCCTTGCAACTTCCTGGCAGCTCTTATTTCTCAGTAAGAATATGTTCAGTGTTCTGGCATATTGCTTAAGTTGCATTCAATACAGCTGGATTGATATTTTATCAGTTTAAAGTAATTTATGGAGTGCCCCAAAATACATCTCATTTTAAACACTCATCATTATAGTTTTATAGTTCCATAGTTGGTGGGGTTGGAAGGGACCTAAGCAAGTCATCAAGTCCGACCCCCTGCCATGGGCAGGAAAGAATGCTGGGGTCAAACGACCCCGGCTAGGTGGTTATCTAGCCTCCTTATAAATGCCCCCAGGGTAGGAGCGAGCACCACTTCCCTTGGTAGCTGGTTCCAGCTCCTAGCCACCCTGACTGTGAAGTAGTGCTTCCTGATGTCTAGCCTGAACCTACTCTCAGTCAGCTTCTGGCCGTTATTCCTTGTAACTCCTGGTAGTGCTTGGGGGAACAGGGACTCTCCCATTGCCTGCTGGTCCCCCTTGGCAAGTTTATAGACAGTCACCAGATCCCCTCTCAGCCTTCTTTTGTGTAGGCTGAACAGGTTCAGGTCCTGTAGTTTCTCCTCAAAGGGCCTGCCCTGCTGCCCTCTGATCATGCAAGTGGCCCTCATCTGGACCCTCTCTATGCTATCCACATCCCTCCTGAAGTGCGGTGCCCAGAACTGAACGCAGTACTCTAACTGCAGCCTGACCAATGTCGCATAGAGGGGGAGGATCACCTCCTTGGACCTGCTCGTGATGCATCTATGGATACATGACAAGGTGTGGTTAGCCTTCCTAACTGCGACCCCACATCGGCGGCCCATGGTCATCTTGGAATCAATAATGACTCCAAGATCCTTTTCTGCCTCTGTGCTGACAAGAAGGGAGTTCCCCAGCCTGTAGGTATGCTTCTGTTTTTTTCTCCCCAGGTGCAACACCTTGCACTTGTCTGTATTGAAACCCATCCTATTCTCATCCACCCACCTCTGTAACCTGTCCAGATCTAGTTGTAGCCTGTCCCTCTCTTCTAGCATGCTCACTTCTTCCCACATCTTAGTGTCATCTGCGAACTTGAACAAGGTGCTTTTCACCCCCTTGTCCAAGTCGCCAATGAGGATATTGAGCAGTGGGGGCCTGAAGACCAAGCCCTGGGGAACCCCACTGCCCACATCCCTCCAGGTCAAAAATGACCCATCCACCACCACTCTCTGGGTGCAGCCCTCCAGCCAATTTGTGACCCATCTGACTGTGTAGGCGTCGACACCACAGTTGCCTAATTTTTTAATGAGAATGAGGTGAGAGACAGTGTCGAAGGCCTTCCTAAAGTCCAGAAAGACTACGTCCACCGCAACACCTGTGTCCAGGGCTTTTGTGACCTGGTTGTAGAAGGCCACCAGGTTGGTCTGACAGGACCTGCCTCTAGTGAACCCATGTTGATTGCCTCTAAGCATAAACTCCCCTGCTGGTCCCTTGCAGATGTGCTCCTGGATAATTTTCTCAAAGAGCTTCCCCAGGACTGAGGTAAGACTAACAGGCCTATAGTTTCTTGGGTCTTCCTTCCTCCCTTTTTTGAAAATGGGGATCACACTGGCCCTTTTTCAGTCCTCTGGCACCTCACCAGAGCACCATGAGTGCTCGTAAAGCTGTGCCAGGGGTCCTGCAATGACTTCTGCCAGTTTCCTAAGCACTCTGGGGTGGAGGTCGTCGGGACCTGCTGATTTGAACACGTCTAGTCCCACCACAAGTTCCCTGACTAGGTCCTTACTGACCCTGGGCCTGGCTGCACCTCCCCTGGGTCTGTCCAGATTCCCGGGGGGGGATGTCCCTGTCCCTGCTCAGAAAAATGGAAGAAAAGAAACTGTTAAAGAGATTATCTTTGTCGCTTGGTACTACCACCAGATTACCAAGCATGTCCTGCAGAGGCCCCACGTTACTTGGTACCTTCTTTTTACCCGCTATGTATTTAAAAAAGGACTTCTTGTTATCCTTGATCTGGGTCACTAGTCCCATCTCTGCCTTAGCCTTCCTAACAGCCCCCCTACAATCTCGAGCAATGGAGGTATACTCCTCCTTGGTGAGGGCACCTCCCTTCCATTGGGTGTACGCCTCCTTTTTGGCTTTGAGATGTTCCTGGATGCTTTTGGTGAGCCATGGGGGCTTTTGAGTGCTCTTGCCCCCTTTGATCCACATGGGGATTGTCACCCTTGGGCTTGGAGGATCATCTCCTTAAGGAACGACCACTCCTCTTGGAGTCCCAACTCCTCTCCCCTCCCCTCTGGGACCTCAGTGCCTCCCTGACTAGTCTCCTTACCTCATTGAAATTGGCCCTCCTGAAGTCCAGGGTTGCTGCCTTGCTGCAGGCCTTTGACACCCTGTGCTAGATGGTGAATTCCAGTAGGCAATGATCGCTATCACCCAGGTGGTCAAGCACCCGCAGTCTCCTCACCAGGTTGTCGCTTGTGGCCAGGACCAGGTCTAACAAGGCATTTCCCCTGGTGGGGCTGTGCACCTCCTGGGTTAGATGGAGGTCCTGTAATTCGGCTAGGAACCTACGTGAGCAGCCAGACTTGGCTGACTGCTCTTCCCAGCAGATGTCCAGATAGTTTAGGTCACCCGTGATGAACACGTCCCTTGACTTATCTGCCTCTGCGAGCTGACCAGAGAATTCTCAGTCCAGCTCTTCCCCCTGGTTAGGTGACCTATAGTAGACCCACACTGTTAAGTCCCTTTTCCCCCGACCCCCTTGTATTCTGACCCAGAGCACCTCAGTCTTCCCTACCTCAGACCCGTGCTGTTTGCTGAGGATGTATATTGATATTTGACTTAAAGCACCACACCCCCACCTTTCCTTCCCATTCTATCCTGCCTGTACAGCCTATAGCCCTTGAAGTTTACCACCCAATTGTGCGTTGGATCACACCAAGTTTCAGTGAGCTCCACTATGTCTGGGTTTGTATTAGCTAACAGGAGGGCAAGTTCCTCCTGCTTGTTCCCCATACTATGAGCATTAGTGTAGAGGCATTTAAGGCCTCCTGAGGGTATATGCACCTTCCCGCCACTCCCAGGACTATCCGGGCCCCTGTCTCTTACCTGGGTATTTCTTGTGGTTGTCGCCTGTCTTGGCTGGGCTGTTCTTGAGGGTGTCTTCTGGTTTGATGTTCTGTGGCTCCCTTGGTCCTCTTCCTCCTCCTCCCCCGATGAGCCTAGTTTAAAGCCTGCAGGAGGAGATCAGCCAACCTGAAAGAGAACACACTTACCTTTGGGGGAGAGGTGGAGCCCATCCCACCCAAGCATGTCTCTTGTTTTGAAGTATGGGTTATGGTCCAGAAAGCCGAAGCCTGCTGTGAGACACCATTCCCAAAGCCGCAAGTTGATGTCCCAGATGCAGGTCTCATGGCGTCTTCCACGTCCACTCACTGGAAGGATCTATAAGAAGACAACCTGTGCCCCTATCTCCTTTAGCTTGCCACCCAGAGCTTGGTAGTCCTTCATCAGGTGATCTGGACTGCTCCTGGCCACATCACTAGTGCCCACATGGATTAGGACCATGGGGTAGTAATCAGTGGGCCGGAAGAGGGCCAGGATCATCTCCATCATGTTCAGAATCCATGTTCCAGGCAGACAATAGACCTCGTGTGTCATGGGATCCTGGCAACAGATGGGACCCTCTGTTCCTCTCAGGATGGAGTCGCCTATGACAAGTACCCAGCATCTCTTTTTCCAGGTCAACTTGCCTCCTTCAGCCTGTTCTGTGCGTGAAGTGACCTCCTCAGCAGAGGTTTCCTCCTTGCCTTCCTCTTCCTCCAGTGTCACCAGGGCCTCATACCTGTTCCCCAGCTGAACTGGGGAAGCTGGTACTGCGCCACCGTGAGCAGCCCTGGCTCTGGAGTGGACCTTCTGCCATTCCACTGTGGAGGGCACCTAGTTTGATTTGGATCTGAACTTTCATGGCTTGAGCCCATTTCTGTGTATTGTCTTGGATAAAACACCGCAGCTTCTGCTCAGTGGCCCCAGATCAGTGTTATTGGGCTGGTTTTGTGATTAATTTGAGGTAAAAGGTAATGAAGGACAATTCACTAAGCATAGCCTGACAGGTGGTCAGTCCTTCTTGGCCAGATGAATATCAGCCAGTGTGAAGTTTAAATGAGATGTGAGGCCTGAATCGGTATGATTGAGTTTTACACAGAACTGTCAGTATGAGAAGTGGAAAAAGGATGTATCAGAAAGATGGCCAAGAAAGAAAAGGTAGTGGAGACTTCCCCTGCAGACTTACTTGTGGGATGATTCCCACAAGTCAGGACATAGCAAAACCCAGCCCTTCCAGGGATGCTGCTGTTCTTTAGGTTTATTAATATAGTAGTCTTACTGTCAGCTTTAGATTCCAGGTAGGATGTTCAAAATTGCTCATTCTATTGCTGATAAAGTCATAGAGTGATTTCAGTAGCTGCACAGTTAAGTCAAAACTCAGTGTTTACTTATGTAGTGGAGCTGATGAACTACACTAGGATAGTTGATAGGATAGTTGAGTTGGCCTGTGGGGCTGGAGCTCACCCAGCTACCATCAGGCATTTTAAAGTTATGCCAGTTTAGATGAGGATTATCTTTGAGCTATGATACCTTGCTTGAGATAAGTTAGCTCCTGAGTGTTCACCTGAGTTAAAACTACCAATCTGCAGTCCTCCAGTATTCCTAGCTGGAAAAAGCTGAGAAACAGGTGGGTGGGGGTGAGGTGAATGGGGAGGGAGAGAAAAAAGGTGAAGATGGGGAGGGAGATGGAAAGGGGAATATGGGGAAAAGGTGAGGGGGGAAATGAGGGAGAAGAGGGGAGTGGGTGGGGAGCTGCCAGGCTGCTGCCCCTCCTACCCTCCAAATTGCCCCGTCCACCTCCAGATCACTCCCCTACCACTCCAATTGCCCCTTCTTCCCCCCATCAGGCCCTCCACCCTCAGATCACTGTTTGCAGGTCCTTGCATAGCATCTGGCCAAGTAAACTGTTGCTTATAAACAATTATGACTGAATTAGCTCAACTAAAAAGTGCTACTGCTCTGCCTTCTTCCTGACTTCAGACTAAGGGCCTTGTTACCCAGTAATTTTAGGTGGCTTCTGGAGCTCTTAATCCCTGGATTTGGTGCATGTTAACACCTTTGAGTGGTTTAAAGCACTCATTATTCAATTTCAAGTTACACCATTTCAGGGCAGGATTATCTCTAATCTGCATAACCTTGCTCCTGTTCCATTAAGGTGTGGCCACTCCACACAGCTGTTCCATCCAAGTTCAAGTCTACCAGTATCCCAAGATGCAGTTGCCCCTTCCCAACCCCCCTGTTCTGTGAGTCAAGGTGAGTGGAGATACTGGGGGGGGCCAGGCACAGCCTCTTGTCCCCCAAGTACATCAGGCAAAGTGAATGCCACAGGCCTGGATTGCTCGGAGGCACCACAGCCACCAGGGCTCCAGGGCTACAGTGCTCACTCTGCCCAGTGGGAGCAGCAAGCCAGTCAGGTGGCATCAGGAGATGCAACAGCCCTGGAGCACCCAGTAGCCACAGTGCCTCCTGCTACTGCCTGGGCCAGCTCACTGCTCCTGCTGGGCAGAGCAAGTGTTGCAGCCCTAGAGTGCCCGGCATCTGCAGTGCCTCCTGCTGCCACCTGGACCAGCTTGCTGCTACCTCTGGACAGAGCGAGTGCAGCAGGCCTGGAGTACCTAGCAGCTGTGGTGCCTCCTGTGTGGCCCTTCCCCATGTCCAGGAACCCACAACAGCCACAGGTGCCCCAGCCCCTGTGCACTTCTGGTCCTGGTGTCATCTGGGGTTGCCAGGGATGCTTCAACCACCTCTTGCCCCCAGATTGAAAAGGCCTCAGATTAAGGGGGTTCAAAGAGTTTTTACAGAAAAATATAAGGAATATTATGGGAATGTTATGGAGTACCGCCTCCACCTGGGGCTGTAGACAGCTCCTAATCCTGCCCCTGCTCACCAAGCCTTTAGTAGCAGTCACAGCTATGCAGGTGAAGGACAGTCAGAGATGGTGTTTCTCCTTAAGGCGTGACTGCTCCACTAAGCCAAACAACACTAAACTGATTAACATTTGTGCAGCTTACTGTGTAAGGTATAACAAGGCCCTAACACGGCTAACTACCTCAGGGAAGAGTTATTACAGCTCAATAAAAATAGGCATTTAGTGGTGCTGATTCTCTTCAGCCTTATAAAGGCAGAATATTTGACTCTGCAGTCCCAGCCATTCTTTACTTCCTCTCCTGCTTCTCCAGACTCAGCAGCCATTAGCAAGAAGGTTTATGAACAAAAGGGCAGGCCTTTGGAGTCTAGTAGAAGTAGGTGTTAGAAAGGGGTTGTATTTCTGGCCTGGAAACTGGTGCATGGGCATGTGTGCATAGGCAACTTGTTCAATAGGAATGTTGGGTCAGAGAAGTAACAGAGCTGAGTAGAAGTCTTTCAAAATATACCTGGAGAGAAGGGGAGGGGGGACATGGAGACACCTTGATATTTACAGTCCCACCCAGTATGTTGGGCATTAGCCATTTCTGCCTCTACCAGCTACCTTCATGATTCACACTTAGGCCCATATCATGTAGTGGATATTTGCTATCAGTTGTCTCTGTAATGCTGAGCCATTTTGACAACAGATAAGTACGTAAATTAGAATGCAACAACATTCTTAGTAATGTGGGGTGCTATGTCATTATCTGCTCCTGGTGTTGTTTGCTTTAAACATTGCAGGAAGACATACAAACTAATAACAGTATTTCACATCTGGCAAGAGGCTGCCAATAAAATAAGGGAGAAGCTCGCATCTGTTTGGGAAGGATTACCTAATGTTATAGAGTATAATTTTACATAAGATACTCTATCTAGGCATAAATTGGGTTCTTCACTCTGAAAATGTATGTATTTTGACAGGCAAGATGATTTATTTCATTTAATAAGGAAACTAACATTCTTTGAATAGCATCTGGCAGTCAGCTATATATCAGTGTTGCATTCTGTGTAACAGAATTTATTTTCTGTAACCACAGTTTTCACAAGAAGCTGGCTTCAGAGATTACATGTCTACACAAGGTCCTATTTAGAACTACTCCCAGCATCAAGGAACTACAGCCGCTGCAATAGCCCCTCCCTGCTCAGCTATGCCCAATGGACATTAGGCACAGTTGAGAATTTGGGGTGTGAGCTTTCAAATGTGTTCAACAGAAGTACCATAGCTTCCCAACCATGTTTATCTTGGACTGACTTGTTAGTCTCAGAACTAAGCTACAACCAGTGCTTTAGCAAGGAAGTTTGGCACCCGGGGCAAGCCCACAGCAGAAGCCCACCCTTGCCCTGCACACAGATCTGGGGGGCACTCGCCCCCCCCATGTTTGCCCAGAGGTGCACACAGCGATGGGACCCACCCCCACTTCCCCGCACCCCCTGGAAGAGCCACTCGCTGCTCCATCCTGTGCCCCGCCCTGACTGGGCAGTGCCTTCCCCAGTCCCAACCCCCCTCACCAGGGGGCCTCCATTTGCCCCCCTCCACTCCTTCCCCACCACAACAGACTCACCAGCTGGACGGTGTTCTCCAAACTGCTGGGCTGGCTGTGTGCATGCTGTGGCTGCATGCATGCACACAGCATTTATCAGCCATATCAGCCAAAATTTTTCAAAATTTATAATGAAATATTGGCTCGCGACTTGCCAGTTGGTGCCCCTTCACTTTGGCTCCAAGGGCGGTTGCCCTGCTCAGCCCTCCCTTGCTATGGTACTGGCCACAACAGATAGATGTGTCTGTAATTCCATTAGTTCCATCATAAAGAGGATGTTGGGTATGTGGCTGTATAGACTGAGTTTAAAAATTAGCTGCTGCCCTAAGCCAGTGGAGTTGGCATACTATTCCAGCATGAAGTGAGCCAATAGAAGATTAATCCAAAATTCACAGCAAATACAAACTAACCAAAAATTCCAAATGCAAAAGGGACAGATTCCATCTTTCCCACTTATTTTGAATGTGTATAGCTCAGGTGGGAGCTAACAAACTTTTTTCCACACAAAAAACACAAACAAGTATATTTGTGTTAAGAAACCCTTCTCAAGTGCCGGTTGTAAGCAGAGATTGCAGAGCTCCCAGAAAAGATGGATGTCTGTTATGTTGCTGGTGGTAAAATCAAACCTGTGGCTCTAGACTATTATTATCTGAGCTATTCAGTGAAGCAGAAGCAGATTAAAAAGCTAAGTCTCTTTTTTTTCTTAAGCCTTGTTTAAGTATAAAAGTTGCACCACTTTAATTGTACTAATATAGTTGAAGAGTTGTATCAATGTAAAAGTACTTATACCAGTATAGATTACTCTTGTGTGCTATAGGGAAGAAGCCGTGATGTTATAGGTCACCTTTATATTGGCAACATTATGTCCAAACAAAGGGAATGTACTGGTAAAAGTATGTAAGTAAAAAATTGCACCCCCACCAAAATAATTATACTGTTATAAAAACGATATGTAGTCCAGGTGCAAATATCTATTTTAGCCTGCAAAGTAAAGGGGAGGTTTTCAGAGTGCCTATAAGATTTAGGAACATAAGTCATACTGACCTTGTTTCACTTTCAGTTATATTTGTACCTGTGAATACTTTCGGTGCTTTTGCAAATATCACCCAAAGTCAACATTTATTAGTGCATGTGTCCTAAATAGAGACATTCATCCATATTTGAACATCTAAATCTTTGGCCTGATGTCTATAACTTCTGAGTATCACCACTATTGCTATCTACTTCAGCAGAGTTGTGGAAACTCATAGATTCTGGAAGATCAAGCCCTTTCAGTGTCCTCGTATATAGAAGTGCTCAATTTTATTTAACCAGGTTCGAAATCTTGGCATAAGATACAGCCACTACAAGGTTTTCATTGGTTATTCACTGTATCAATCATCATGAAATCTTCTAGAAGCCCCCAGAAACTGCTTTTTTTACTGAAATTAACCATTAAGAGATTCATAAGCAAAACTATGCAAATATATCACCACAGGTATCTGTATCTAAGGACTGAAAGCGGCCTAGTAGAGCACATTGTGCAAGGTGCAAGAGACATAGGCAGGTTTGGAAACAGCCCTACTCTCACGCTTAGGCAATGATAGTGAAGCACTCGTGTCTCAGGAAAAGGCTCACTGCTGCACAGGCTTTTTTTTTTCTTTCCTGAAGCACACAACAGCAAAGCACTCCTTCTGGTAGCTTAAACAGTGCTGCTACTATTTGCCAGGGAAATAACAATCCCAAGAATGAGCACAAGATTCTTTGTTGGATGTTGCTGAAATCTGCCTTTTGCTGAAGACCGTTGTTGTTAAGCAAAACTAGTACATAGATACTTAGGCTGTACCACCACAAAAATGTAGTACTGTATATCATCATGCTTCCCTATAAACCCCAGCATGCTTTATTGCGTGAGCCCTGATCCTCTCCCACTGAAGCCCATGGGACTTTTGCCATGGTTCTAAGATGCACAGGATTCTCGAATTACTTAAATTCTGAAACTCCAAAAATCCTACCGTGACCTCAGGCTAAACATTTTAACTTAATGCATCGAAGAATTTCTATGCCCAAAACAAACAGCTCCAATTAAAGAAAAAAAAAGAAACAGAAACTGAATTTATATTATTTTGTAATCATAGGAATGACAGCTGTTTTGTCCAGCCTCCTTTATTGCTGGACTGATTCCATTACTGTGTGACAGATGTGCTATTTATGGAAGGGGATTCTGCATATTTTAAAGCACTGACTGTTTGGATCATCTGATTCCAAGTCTTTAAACCAAACAGAACAAAATGCCAAAGCTAAATTTATTTTTCCACTGCTAAAATATCTGCAAATTTCAGAGAAGAAACAAAAATTACTTTAAAAATAGCAAAACAAAAAACAAGAAAAGAAAACAATCCTTAACATCTAACAAGGTTATCTGTAGGTCTTAAAAATGGCTACATTTATATATTTCTAAGGTGCCCTTTATTATAGCTGTGGAATTTAACATGCTGAATTAACAGCATAGTTGTTGTTAGCTATCCCTTGTAGAAGATGAGCATTTGTACAGACATAGCAGTGTACACAAGCATTCATTTATTTCAGTGGCCGATCAGTAGCAGTTTGTATTCATTATATATTAATAAAAATACTTTGGCAAAATGTATTCAGAACTAGTATTGCAATATTTAGAAACAGTGTTTCCCAGGGTTTAAAGAGGACTCAGCTTTGTGTATGTGGGGGAGGGGGGAAGAGAAAATTGAGAAGCCCCAGAAAAGCATTTTTAAAAAACCCTTTTTTGAAAGCATCTACCATTTAAGGCTCTGCTTAACTTTACCTGACAGTTCAGCTTTACAAGAAGGTAATGTCGACTGCAGCAAGCTGTGCCGTCTCTCTCATTCTCCCTTTGGGGACATGTTGACAATGGAAACATAGCAAAACAGTTTTTGCTTATTAGGCAGTTTTTCAAAACCTTGCATAAGCAGCTTTTTCCTCCCTTTTACTCTGTGTTGTTCCACACATTAAACCTTTTATTGTAATTTGAGCTTTACAAAAAAATGAGGAGGCATTTTTTTAAACGTTTGCCTCTACTTATTTAAAAATATCTAATTCCCATGATTACCTTCTTGCAATTTCTGCAAAGGGTGATGCCAACATAATACTTGCAGCCAAACAAAATTCCCATTGTTAATCTCGGAAGGTAGAGGAAAGCCTTTAAGTAGATACTGTGAGATTTTGTAATTTTGCTGCTGAGGCTTAGTATCCTGAAATAATTTTTGTCATCAAAAACGACAGCACTTTGGTGACTGCAGTGACCTCCATGATGTCAGAATGTCATTGTGCAACCGTAGCTAAGAAAAGCCTCTGAGAAAAAACAAAGGAGTGTTGCATCTCCCTATAACATGAGATGTGCATATACAGTATGTAGCATTTTGGAATTCATACCGTGCTAGCAAGTTGCTTTCAGTTTGATTAGGCAATCATTGTTTCGTTTTCCTTGCTTTGACAGTGAGTATGCTTGTTTGCTGCTTAAGTAGTCTTAGCGTTATTTAGGTCAATATACTTAGGATAGCTTTTATGGTCTGTAACAGTCTGATATGTACAGTATCTAAAAGACAGAAGAACCAAATTTTTGTTTATCTACTTATTTATTTTGTTACCTCTGTGAGTATTAAAACACTTTGTAATTAATCAAAATTCTATGCAACAAAGTATCTACCATTTCTGCATTGCAGATATATTTAGCTCTAACATTGCTTGTGGTTAACAGGGTGTAGCGTAGACACAGACAGCTGATCATGCAATTGGACCGTGAGCTCGTGTGGTTTTGTCAATACTGCTCAGAATTGCAATAAACTGTAAAAAAGAAAAAAAAGGGGGGGGGGGGGGGAGGGAGGAGAACATATATCGCATGATGTGCCAGAATTAGAGCTTTAGCAGTGATCATTTTATTGATAGTCTTTTTGTTCATTTTTAAAAATTATACAGCTGAAAAATTAAGAGATCACAAATACATGCAAGACCTAAGATGTACTGTATGAAATCTTCATTAAGATGATATCACTCTAGTCATTCTAGCATTTCTCCAATGAGCAAAGGGATTGTTTTGTTTCCCTCGGCAGGCAGACTCACCCACAGTACAAGAAGGTTTTGCTAACAGTTTAAAAAGCCTACTACTGTATCACTGCAGAATTTGGAGTTTACTAACAGTGTTTAGTGACTGGAGCTCATCTTGCATCACCAGTTGATGACATTTTTCTTTGTTCCCTCCCACCCAGTTGAACCAAGACTGTAGCTGATACGCAATGTCACTTACAACATTAATCAGATACTGCATTTAAGGTGAGCTGTCCCTTGCCTCCTCCCTTACCAGAGCTGTGCTGCAGTATGTATCTTACTCCTGCTAGCCTAAAATGGCAGGCAGGATTAACGTTGCTTGTGCTGTGTGCATGCTGTGTATAGAATTCATTATACCGTGCATAGTATTTCAAATGTGAGTATGTAAATGGTCTGTGTGCCATGTCATGCAGTAGTGAAGACTTGTTTGTGCTTCATTACAGGCTTCAATATTTCAGCATCACCTTCAGAATTCTATTTAATTTGCAATGTGGGGAGCTGTTAGCTTGTCATCACATTCAAAATACATTATAGCCCTTAAGAGAAAAAAAAAAAGAAGCAAGCTCTGCTTCCAGATGGTGTCACCCTTTTTCTTCTTGCATTTATTGTAGTTTAAATAATGTATGTTGTATTGTTAATTAATGTGAATATCGAATTAAAGCACTTGAAACTTACATATTTATTATGCAGGTAGGAGGCACGTTGAATCTATTTTTAACTCTTACGCAGTCCACGTTGTGCAATGGGCTTTGGTTGTCGAGTTTATATTTTCAGCAGTGATATCAATAGGCTGATTTTCAGCAAATGTGACAAGTGGCCTTTCCAGTGGTCAGCTTCAAGCTTTGAACCCTCTGAGGAGAGGGGACAAAAAAAACCTTGTGTGGCAGTTTCGGAAACCTTGGATGAGGACTTTTTTTCCCCCCCTCCCCACCCTTGCTTTCCTTATTGATAAATTCAGTTCTCCTGATCACGGTCTATTCAAGCTGCTTCCCATCTGATTTTTGACAACTGCTTCTAAAAAAAATTTTGAGAAGACCAAGAATTCAGTTTATCACCATCGCTTTATATAAAAATGGCTGGGTACATTGCCATGCTCACACTGCATTAAGTGGTACACACAGGTAGGTTTTGATTTGCATGTTTTACAGATTTCTTAGTCAATGCTGCAAGAACATGAAATGGGTTTAAAATTGTAGCTTGCAATATAGAATTGTATTGAACAGTTTAGTTAAAGAAATCTCAAGGCAACCTAATACTAAATTGAATGGCTTCACATACTGGGATTACAATTGTTTTTTACTGTTAAAAAAATCTGTTGTGAAAGTAGAACAGTCATGTCTGTTACAATAATCATATGTACTAAGGGCGTGGCAACGCTTATGCAACAAAAGAATTTTTGAAATGCCTATTGTTTTGGTAGCATTTTTAAGGCTACTATGAAAATTATTGAGCTTGTGGTTAAAATATAAAAAATAAAAGTAAAGATATATAAGAAAAATGAAAAATATTTAAATTCTGCGTCGGAAGCGCTTTTTCAATGTGCTCTGTGAAATCTTAAATAAAGATTAATTTGCTTTGACACAGACATTTGCTATATCAGGTAAAAATGTAAACCCACAGTGTTTCTTTTTATTTTAAGGCATAAGGTTTTTAAAGAGACATAGATAGAGATGGCCCTGTCAGCTTAAACTGAACATCAGTTCAATGCAGTATGGCTTATTTCAAACAATAACTAGCCCTATGGCCATAAAAGCCTGCATTTGAGGTATTAAATAAATAAATGCATATACATATCTATGTGTATATATATCAGTATTGTACTCTTTAAACCAACTTCTGAAATATCTTTGTTTCAGATTTAATACTGGGCCAGAACATGTTTCCTTGGCAACCAAATCCTTTTAAAAGGTGCAATAGTAGAGATGCAAAGGAAGTTATTCTTGTTTAATGCCACAATGCAAATGGAAATGTTGTTGTTAAGTTTCTTTTCAATTCAAAATGAGAATCTGATGTCATTTTGTGTTTCCATGCGGCTATCGTTTCTTAAATGATGCCATGTTCATAAAGCTGTACATAACAGAAAACAGATTTTTTCCTGTTTTGCATTGATTGCTTCCAGAAATGTACCTGAGTGTCCTCTCTTTTCTTGATCTTTTTAGTATAGCTTGAGCTAGAATTCGAGGTATGTGCAGTATTTATATAAAGCAGTAGTTTCATTATCACTGGTGTATGAGTATCACTAAAACGATAAGCAGCTAAGAAGTGTAGAGAATTGCAGGCGTACTTAAGCCATTTTCACCAGTACTGAATTTAGCAACAATAATCCAATGGCTCTTTCATTACATAGAACGCATTCTGAAGTCCAACCAAAGCACTGTGTTTAGCCATTCTGAAAAAGTACTTATGTCTTGGGACATCAACAAAGCTTAATATAAATTCCTTTTTGGTTTACCATAAAGATGTCTTAGATTCTGCAGTTTGAATAAATAATTTCTGAGTTAAAACAGGTTATCTAACACTTTTAACAGTATCTGTAAAAATCTAACCTGTGTGCTAGAGGATATTGCTTAAGCAAATGTCTCCCCACTTAGCTTATAATGGTGTATCTCCCTACAATATCCTTTGTACATGACTTGAAAAATTCTCATTGCAAAAAGACTTTTGCAGCTTGGTAGCCATTTTCCTTTCATGTCCTTGACTTTAATGACTAAGTACATTTTGTGTGGATGAGGATCAAGAATAGAAACATAACCACAAAGGAAATATTTAAAGTATGGTTTTAGTGGCCATTTTATATTAGAACAAATAGCATTAGCTTTTTCATTCGTATTGAGCTAATTTTAATTTATTTCTGAAAAGATCATCAGTTCAGTGTGTTCTGAATAAACAACGTTATTGTTCAAGAAAGTGACTGCTCTTGTCTGTTTTGATAGGCCATTATTTAATAATCATTCTAAATTCAGTTTGATATATAATTACAATATTAAATTCACAAAATACAATCATATACCCCCATTCCATTTAAAGAAACAGAACTAGAAACATAATCGATTGATCAGCATTTGTAAGTGATATTTTTAATAGAGATTTTATTATGTTTGTGATTTCATTCTCTCTGATTGAATTAATTTGATATATTTTACTTTTGTAACATTCTTAGTAGGTATCTCTTACATGCTCTCAAGACTATTTTTTATTTTCTTTCTGTTTTGTATGGAATTATGCTTAAAGAAATTCTGCTTGCTACTGAGTTGAAGTGGATCATATTTATTACATTTCAAAATAGTGTTCGCGTATTATACCAGGTCTCAGCAGGAGAAGGGCTGTTATATGAGTACGGTTAGGTTTATTATTATTGTTACCTACAACACTTAAATAATGCAAATGCTCCTGTTGGCTACATCATGATGTTTCAGCCTGGTTGTTTTGACCGTATAAGCAATTATTTTCTATCATTAGAGTACAGATCCTTGTATAACTATTATAACTGAGTTCATAAATGCTTCCCTGACTTGGAAAAAAATCACTGCTGGCTTGAGAGCAGCAATTGGTCCTAGGTGAAGAAGATCATTTGCTTATTAAGAATGATTCTACTAATGATCAAGCTGTTCCTAGTTTGAACATCCTACATGGTTTGATGTGCATGTTTTAATAGAATATTATTAATTAATGTGAGGTGCCCAGATGCTGTGGCAATGGGCACCATATGTAAATCTTGTGAACTACATCTGTTTTATTCTCCTTGGCTATGGGACACAAGTGAGGTGCTGGAATCGTGCAGGTTTTCACACCCAATGTACAACTAGTAATATTTTTAGTTAGTTCTGCTTCAGGTGCAAAATATTTGACCTGCATTTTTTTCTATTTGTAATCTGTTGTTTTATGCCCATGTATCCAATTTCTGCCTAGTAGAAAAACTAACCAAATTTTGAGTGCGCAGAAAACAAAAATTGTTCATTCTGTTACTATTTCACTTTTAAATAATCTTATCAGTAAAGTTAAGTCTGATTTAGGCTGTCTGAAACTGCATAGCTTATTAGCATGAAGCTATCCATTTAGTTGATTTAGTTATATTGTCACAAACTTTGAATCAGATACTAATGATATTGGAATCTCTCTAATCTGTCTTGGACATCTAGTGGCTCTTGTAGTACTTTATTATCTGGTTATTCTCCAGCACTGCCATGTTGTAGTTTTCAATTTTCACATGTCCTGCTCCCAGGTAGCCCTTATTCCTCAAAGTTCTGTGTTCAAGCTTCAAGTTCATTGGAATCTTTAGTATGGGCTTCTGAACATCAGCATTTTATTACTGTTTTGGTATGGCCAATTATACTGATATTTGAGGCCCAGCCTTCTTTTAAACTTGCCTTGCTTAAATGCAGGTACCATGACACAGAATATCTCTTTGAAACAACCATGAAAGTAGACTTTGCAAAACAATCAGGATACAATGGTCTGAGCTTTGCCATTTAAAATATAGCCAGTAGATTATGCAGTTACTGTGAATGTTTAGTGTTGTTAACCATACAGTTGTGAATGGAGGGTGGGCCCTTAGCTCTTTTATCCCTAATCTTTGCTACTCTACTACTGTTACAAATCACTTGAGTCACAAGGCCTTACCCTAAAACTTAGCAAGGTGCTATACAAAATAATTTAAATATTTCTTGCAAAACTGTCTTCTAAAACATTTTACAGAGAAAAAAGAGAGAGAGAAATTAGGATGTTTTTTTGGGGGGGAGGCGGGAAATGATGAAGAGGCAGCTAAGCAAAGAGCAAATATGGCAAATGTATTCTGGAGGAGTTGTCTTGAAGGGTCTTGCAGACAGAAAAGATTTTGTAAGAGGTTGAATCAAGTATGTGGAGGATTTTAAAATCAAGGACAATTTTGAATTGTGTTTTGTAATTTGTCAGTCAATAATTATTTGAGTGGTAATGAAAATTAATTTTCAGTCTCCAGTCCTTTGGGTTGTGTTAGTTTAAATCATATTTAAGTATAGTTTGCCTGATCAGTGAAGCACAACCAGCATCTATTCTAGATGAGGTCCTACACTTCAGCCTAGTATGAGTTGTAAAACATTTATGCTCAGTTTATACTAAAGAAGGAAACCATACTGAAGTACTGCTAGCATATATACTGCTAAAAAGTGGATGTACCAACAACACTTGTGCATTGCCAGTGTATTTGGGAGTCTTACTGACAAGGGAAATAGTTCTAAATCTATAATGCAGCACCCAATTATGATTAGGGAAATAGCAAGAGTGACTAGAAAGTAGTAATAGTGTCTTGCCTTTAGTTAATCTATTTTAAACTTGGGTTTCCCACTTTGCAGCTTGATACAGAGTAGCCACAGAGAGAACCTACATGCTATTTCGCTGAGCTGATTTTGCCTGAGCATACCCGTTTATGCTATCTTAACAAGACAGTAGCATCACAGCAACCTGAATTTAGGTAAGTCATTGTAAGAAGTAATTACAGTAAATTGAAAAAAATCTTTTGAAAAATCCTCAAAAATGCAGGTAAAAATATTGGATAGTAGAATTCAGAACACATTTATTCAGTGTAGCAGCTGGAAGGAGCTAGACTTTTTTGACATGTGAAATTTAACTTCATTTGTTCCAACTGCTGTGCTGTGTTGCTGTAAATAAGTGTCAATACTGTTGGATTTTTGTGAGTTCCTGCACAATTATTACTGCTGGAAAGGCTGGAGGAGGGAAGGCAGGAAAGGCATTAGTGCCTTGAAACAGATGCCTATAGTCTCGGCAAAACTTCCAAAGTCTGTACAAACCACAGTAGATATGTGGGTAAGGCAGAAGTCTGCCCTGCTATAATTACAGAAAGGTTCCAACAGTTAGGAGCCCTGGCTTCAGGAAGCCCTGACTTCTTCCTTCATAAAGGACAATCTGCTCCATAAAATCAAGATCCTGATGACTATTGATAATTAAAAAACCCTTTGACATTTGACAAAGGTAGAGGGATTACATGGATGCCTTGGCCAGATTCTAATTTTAGCAAGTATATGCCAAAGTACAGTACATATATATCTAAAACTCCACTTGCGGTTTCGATCTGAATGCTATATATCTCATGTCATACCGGCCTAAACTCTACATCTATAAATGACTATATTTCAGCAGTGCATAAAGCAAGGCCTTTCTACTGTAGATAAAATATACAAAAGTGCTTTTAAAGATGAGGTATGTGCTTTATACATTGAGAGAGAATATTACACACACACAGTTCTAAATTTTGTATGGTAAATTTATGCATAAGCGGGAGAGTTCCTTTCCACTTCTCTTGTCATGAATTTAGAATAATCATATCTATTGAAAAATATTCCTCTTTGTATTTTGTCCAGGGTCTTATTCCTAAACAAAACGATCTTTTGAAAATCCTGAGAACTCTGTTAACTTAAAACCTGATCCTTCATATCCTTCTATAGGTTTTTCTGAATGATATAAATAGTTCAATAGGAAGATAATGCTTCTTTTGATTCCAGTGGTATTACTCACATGAGCCGGAGTAAGTCATGTGAGTTGTGATTTGCTGAATCATAGTTTAAGTTATCTTGAAATAGTTTGATGAAAAAATCAAGCTTTGGGTTAGAGGGCAAACAGGAAGATGTAAAAGGAATGAAAAATACTTTAATTTCTAGAAAATATTCCTTAAATGGACTCTATTAATAGTACTAAACAAAAATACTTTTAATAAACAGTTCAATATGGTGTATAGACAGCCACAGTTCATTTTCAATGACAATAAAATAGATGTCATTGGCAGTTTAAACCAAATATCAGTTAAATTTAAAATTTTAAATTATACTGGCTATATAAGATACTTGCCAAATTTACCATTTACCTGTTTTTAATAAGTGGTCATAGTACAACTGTTTGCTTATATTTCAGATAGAATTCTGGCCCATAACCTGTTTCCTTAGCAACCATATATGAATAAAAGGTGCCTTACGAAAACTGCAGACGTGCGTTGGTGAATGCATATTAACCAGTAGAATCTATCTGCATAGTATATGCTCATAGTAATGAATGCATAGTGAAAATCACCACGACAGAGGTTACCAAGCATGTCCCAAAGCAGATTATTAATTCTCCAAGGGCCTGATCCAAAGCCTGTTGAAGTCAGTGGAAGCCTTTCCAGGCTTTCATGGGCTTTAAATTAACCCAGATTGACTAGACAAAATTACCATACAAATGTATGGTAAAAAGGCCTAATCCTACTAAAGAAAGCCTGGACCACTTGTGAAAGATTCTGAGTACCTACAGTTCCTTTTACTGGTTTTCAGAAGGTGCTCAGTCTTTCCAGGACTGAGACTAGAGCCAGTATCCAGTAGCGAGATTTATATACTGTACTTGACTTGGAGCCAGTCTTAGGTAAATGGATTTCTCATGAAAACCCCATTGTTTATGGTATTTTTGTTCTACCCAAAGTACCAGGTCTGGAAGTCATGGCAATGAAGTACTATTTTTGTCTTTTAAAAAAGTAAGTTATAGAGGAATGAAAGCAGCTACTCATATGGATCGTCTGACATGATTCAAGGACCAGATTGCAACCTTTAGGCAATTCTCATCCTTTTCATCAAAATAGGAGTAGCACTGCTAATTCAAAACAAACAAGCATATCAGGCTTGGTGGAGTCTCCACTGACAAAATTAGGCCAGAGACTAGATTTGATGAATTGCTAACAGTTTATTGAGCATTATCAACAATAGAATATACCATAAGCAAAGCCATTTGAAAACTAAAAATACAAAAAGGCATAAAAATACTAAATTTCCAGGGGGTTTCTTAATTCCTGTATTTTAAAAAGTAGGTAAAATATGTTTAGCCAAATTCCTCCCTGACAAAACTCACATTGAAATTATGCCAGAGATGTATCTTGCCATTGTTTTAAAATGTTCCTTTATGTGTGGAATGAAAGCTTTCACACTGCTTTTCAGGAAGGCATTGGTCATAAGCATATGCTAGATCCTTAACTAGATCATTACTAGTGGACACATCGGTAAGTGTTTAAATTAAAAACTAAGATGTTAATTATTAAAAATGACAGGGGAGGAAATGCTAGGCTCCCCTCCTCCCCTCTTCGATTTTATTCTGAGAATATTTTTGTTGGGACATGTATAACAAACAGGCTGACTAAAAAACTACTGAAGTCAATGGAAGACTTCTATTGATTTCAGTCAGTTTTGGAACAAGCTCTAACAGAGATGCTATTATATGTAATGTGAATTTTTGAGAACACTTTGAATATGTTCATAAGTATCCACAAGTATGCCAGAATCTGATATTTATCTTGTTTAACTTTTATTATTGTACAGTATGTTTTTTGATAAAATGTGATCAGGCATAGATACAAGCACAATAACCAAAGCTGTGTGATTTTAAACCAAGTACTGCGTGCTATTTCTACATTATTTTTCTAATTTTAATTAGTCTAATTAGGAAAGCTGTAGGTTCTGAAATGTCTATACAGTTTTAGATCTATAACTTGTTTGACATTTGTTCCACTGTAATAAACTATCTTAGTACATTGACACAATCTCTAATATTATGACTTCACATGCATGAGAAAGGGAACTGTAGATATACAAGACCGACTCTGGAGACATAGCAGAGCCCTCTATAATGCTATACATAGTGATTGTTTTTAAATTCATAGCAGCTGATTGGATCTGACAACAGAATACATCAAGAGTAACTCTACTGAAATCAGTATAAAGCTCGAGTAAGTGAGAAGGGACCAGATGTTAACGCTTAGTCTTTACATCTTTAATCAGAGCTGAAATCAGTAGCAGTTTTGCATGAGGGAGAACTTCAGGACTGGGCGCAACAGAAGAAGATCTATGGGTCAGGTGTGCAGTCATGCAGTTGAATCCCCTTTTGATTCCAGCTGTACCCCAACTTTAAAAACAATTACCTAAGAGGAACAGTGCAGTTCAATTCAGTTGACACTGAGGGAGTCAGTTGATGTCCTGGCTTATTCTAATCTATCTGGTTCCTGCTAATCTGTCTTCACTCCATAGGTGTTAAGACCATCTTTCCTTGTTAATGGTCTTAATGTTCCACTATTCAAACTGTCCTTTCTTCTGCATTTTTGCTGCCTGTTAGCCATGCCTGGTAATGTCACTCTTCTGTTTCATAGCCCTGCAGACTGTTTTTAGTTCAAGCTACAAGTCTTAACTCTGGGGTGATAATATTAACTCAGGTGTAGAAATGACTGAGTGAAGTATCGGCGGCATGGTCAAGATGCTCAAGAAGACTAAATTTCATTTTAAGAATTTGAATAAGAGATGTATCTTTAGCTATAATGCCTACAGAACTAACTAAACCATATCTTTTTACTTTTTTGAATATTTTAACTAGCCTGTTGTGTTTTTACAATTTAATATTATTGAACTAGTGAATTATTGAACATTTCAATAAAGTTATTTGTTTTTCCTTGATCTTAAACTGAATAATACAGTACTAGGCCTGTAGCTTATTAGCAAAGCATCTAGTTTCTCTTTACCTAGAGAAAAATGTTCAGTGTTATATAGGACGATGCACTATCTCATCTGCACCCCCCTTTTAAAAATCCTAGATATACCCATAGGGCCCAGAGCTCTGAGTTATGCCTTCTAGATTCACCAGAACAAGTCCTGTTAACTGCTACATTCAGTGGCACAACTTGACCAGTGAAAATCTAAAATATGTACTCCAAGCCTGCAGCATGCTCCAACTCTACAGACCACTAGTTGTTAACGCAGAATTGAATTTTGCCTGAGACCAACTGCACATACCTACAATTTTAAAGAGACAGTCATCAATCATGTCACAGTAATCAGTTCAGTGAGAAACTGTGACCAACACAATTTGCTGGATGAGGGAATGTGGAATTTGTATTTTAACTGGAAAAAAATTGGAAAAATTACCCCAAATATTTAATAATTTTCCCCCTATTATATTCCACTGTCCACAGTTATAAAATACATCATAAGCTGCTAGTTGAAACATAACTACTGTGGAAAAATATGATAGACAAAGCTATGTAGTAATGTTCATTTTAATATCATATCAGAAAAATAGGTATCACATTGTAAAATGTGAAATAAATTCTCCATAACATTGTCACATATAAAACTCCCATTTTGTAATTCTGAAAAATGTTACAAATGGGCTCAGATATTTGTGGGAGGTTTCCTCAGAAACTGGAAAAGAAAAGATTAAATAGACTACTTCACAGTTTTAATTCTGACAATTAAATGAATAACAGAATATAACATTATTGTCCAAAATGCCTAAGCTGCTTTTTTTTTAAAGCTATTGAGATATAACAATTAATAAATTTAACAATGAGAATAAAAAGATGAAAAGGAAGATAGGAAAACTTTCAGTTTGTAAGCACAGCTTCATAACTACTGTTGCCTGTGAGCAAAGGTCATAAATGTAGGAGGATGGAAAACGGTTTATCAGCAGAACAAGACTATAACAAACTGAAGATGGAAATAATACTGAGACTGTTCAAGAAGAGACACAAGATGCAAGGCCTGCTGAGTTTCTCGTAGCAGTGCAGCAAGTCACGTGTTCATTTTCTGCCTGGCAGAAGTATTTGGCTATATACCAGTTAATGCAATTGCTTGACTTGTTTTCTTTGGACTGGTGAAGAGACAAAGGCTGATTGTTCCTTTCTTAAAACTTGTCTTGTTCATTTTATTAATGGAATTTGCCTACAGTTTCACATAAGATTAATTGTACAAGGCTAACATGCAGGAACAAACTCATTTCGAGGCATGAGCATGGTTCACACTGGCTGGGAGGGATGAGGCAACTGTAGTGATGGCTCTCCTAATTCCCCACCTCTTCCCCCCAATGGAGGTTTGCATAGAAGAAGGAGGAGGAGGAGCAAAGTATCCAGGCTTCATGGATGATACAAATGGAGGCTAGCATGGTGCTCCCTTGAGCTGCTGAGTTCTTCCTACTATTTACTCTGTCATGTCAGAGTAGAGTGGTGCTGCTTGAGAGGCAAGGAAGAAGCTTTGTTTAGGTGCTTTGACCCCAAGAGATGGGGACAGGAAGCTAGTCAGAAGGAGTTTTTCCTCAGGCAGGCTAAATTCATGAGAAGGTTGTCTCCTCATTGTTAGAGTTGGCACCAACCCAGGCCAAAATCCCACCACTGGTGAGAAATTTGCGAGAGCTGGCAACAGTCTATATAGTTTCCACTCTTTTTAACAGGGAGACTGCCTAACAGACAGTGTGGAACCATTAAGCCATAGTTTCATATACTCTGAAGGAAGGAGTGTCACATGTCATGGTATGCAGATATGAAATTACCTCAAATGAGTAACAAAACATTTAAAGTTCATGACTGCTTTGAAATATCAACTGGGAACAGTATTGTACTACTTCTGGAATTGCACTACTTCTAAAATGGGTTTGCACACTTGCAAACTATTTACAGTGTTTGTGTAATTCTACACTGACACTAGCAAGATTTAGTAAAAGCTCAGTTGGGGACCTGCAGCTTTTCAACAGGAGCAAGTATGGGGTTTAAAGGAAGTGCCTTGCTTCAGTGAACAGAAAACTTCTAAACTGGAATCCTTCTTGTCAATCAAGAGATGAAACTGTTACACACCAAAGAGCTTCCTTCATAGCATCTGGGTTAGAAGAACAGCCACAGCACCACTGAGCTTTTAGGGTGGGTCATGAAACACATGGGATGATTGGATAATTAATAAGGGTTCTACCCCATAAAACAACATGTTTATTATTGTATGTGTAAAAATCATAGTACCAAGACAAATCATCCATGCAAAAGAACAGAATAAAATCCCCACTCCCTCCCACCCCCACATCTGACTCTAAGCCCCATTCTGCCAAGTCCTTTGAAAACCCAAGCACCTGAGAAAACAGGCTTTGCAGACTATTTCAGACAAAAGAGCAGGACATACTGTATAGGAAGAAGATAACTGTTACTGTGCCTTGAGCTGCAAGCACTTCTCCAAACTAAGTTATTAACTTTTTTATTGTTTAATTTAGGTAATTATTTGTCTGCCTTCCTGACAGTAACAGTGCTCATATTATCATTGCACACTTTGCTAGGAGAAAATTAATTTGATGAAGGCAAGCATAAGAACTAGGACTATTGCTAAAAATGTTCTTAGAAGTTTCATGTTACATTTAGACCATACTAAATCTGTGGAATGTTAAACAGTGTTAAAGTTAGAATGTGTTGTGAGCAGTCTCACATTGAGAGTTAATACTGTTTCTTGCCTGCACAGCTCTAGCTTGCCTCAAGAGGCCTACCAAGCAGGGGCATGGCTAGGAACCAGGATATCTGGGGTGCTTGTACACCTGACAGTCGTCATGATGTACACATGATGAAAACATAATTTATATGGCTTAATGGCATCACGCATTACATGTGTGCCAGTTTTGGGGATTTTAAATGACTTTGCATCATTGCAAACTAAACTACATCCAGATGTAGTTTAGTTTGCAATGTTGCAAATTGCAACAGTGCAGCTGTCAGTTCAGCCCCAGCCATGGGAGAGGCAGGCAGGCTCCACAGAAAAAAGGATTGGGCCCCTCTCTGCTTCTACCTTCAGCAGGCACTTCCTGAAGACAGAAGTGGTGAAGGGCCCAATCCTTCTTTTTTGGAGGAGGAGGAGGAGCATGCCCATCTCTCCCATGGCTGGAAAGAAAGCTGCCAGCAGGCTGAGCAGCCCATGAGCTGCGGGGGAATCCCAGTCCTTCCCTCTGGGGTGGTGGCACCCCAGGGCTGCCCAGGTGGGCTGCTAGTGGGCCAGGTACTGCCCCAGTTCAGAGGCAGCACCCGGACAGATCTAACTCTTCCCTGAGCCTGCCAGGGCCTCCACACCCTGTGCACTGTCCCTTCTACCTTCCTGCCACCTGGGAGCACCTGAAAACAGGATGGCTTGCCCCTGGGTCAACATGGGGAGGTGGCAGGAGGGAGGCTGGGTGTGCTGGTGGCCTGAGAAAGTCGTGGGGAAGGTGCATGGGGCTCTGAAAGCCCACCAAACCTAAGCTTCCCTAAGCCCCCAAGGCTTCCAGTGGCCTGTGCACTGTCCCTACCACCTTCTTCAGCTGCCAGCACACCCAGCTGCTCTCCTGCTACCTCTCCACACCCCCCCAGGAGCAAACCAGCCTGTTCCTGGGCCGTCCCAGGTAGCAGGAAGGCAGCAGGGACAGAGCACAGGGTGCTGGAAGCCCCTGCAGGTTCAGGGAAGAGTTGGATCCAGCCAGGTGCTGCCTCCAAGCTGGAGTAATGCCTGGACCTCTAGCAGCCCACCTGGGTGGCTCGAGAGGGCACTGCCACCACAGAAGGAAGGACTGAGCCCCCCCCACAGCTCAAGGGCCACTCAGACCACCAGCAACTTGCCTTTCTCCTCCCCCCCGCCCAGCTGCAGGAGAGGCAGGCAGGCTCTGCCAAAAAAATAAAAAAGTAGGATTGTTCCTTTACCAGGCACCTGCTAAAGGCAACAAGGGGTCCAGTCCTTTCTTTATTTTCCAGTGGAGCCTACCCGAAGCCAGGGGGTGAACTGCCAGTGGGATGAGCGGCCCCTGAGCTGTGGGGGGCCCCAGTTCTCTCTGTGGTGGCAGCAACCTCCAGGGCTCGGTGGGTGGCCAGCTAGTGGGCCGGATGCTCCCCCCACTCGGAGGCAGCACCCAACTAGATCCAAGTCCTCCCTCAGTCTACCCACTGTAAACCCACCAGGCACTGCTCCCTGGGCAGGCTTATGGTACAATTGGATTGAGCTGGGTGCTATCTCTGTCCTGGGGCAGCATCCAGCCTCCTAGCATCCCACCCAGGTGGTCCCAGGGGGTGCCACCACCATGGAGGGAAGGACCAGGGCCACTCAGCCAGCCAGCAGCTCGCCCCCTAGCCTCAGGCAGGCTTCAGCTCTGCCAAAAAAAAAAAAAAAAAGGATCTGGCCTCTTGCCATAATGTAACAGAAAAATGTAAATGGTGGGTTTCAGTTAAAAACCCACCATTTCAATTTAGAGAACATAAAATAAAACCTTGGGGATGAAACCCCTGTCACATATACAAGCGCTCCTGGGTTCTATCCCTTTTCAAGGAAAGAATGGTGCAGTATGTTCTAGGATGCTGGAGAACTGCAGATTACTCTTTTTTTACTATGGAGCAGACTGAAGTTATACTAACATAAGGTAAGTAACATGACCCAGACTTAACCCTTGCCTGAATTGGTGTAAATTTCAGATGCTTAGAGGGCACTTAGCAGAACATAATGAACTTTAATATGCAGATGTTTGCATTTTAAATGCCCTTAGTACATTCTAAGTGTAACATGTAACTTCACCCTTATGTGTAAGTGTGATACTTTTATGAATCTTTTTCTGCATGTTTGAAAAAGGGCATGTTAGAGTAGGACAGAAAGATGGACTTGGAGATGTGTTCAGAGCTCAGAATTATGTTTTTAATGCTGGCCCCACTTTCACATGAGGATTCTAGATGCAGTAATATTTGTAAATTATGTACACAGTTCCATATGGGCACACTGCTCTTTAGCATGAAGAGAGGAAAAAGTGAAGTAGACTTACTGGCCAGCCTTTATGCTGTGAAGGAGCACAATACAGATGAGGGTAAATCTAATCCTGATGCTATATTAGTGACCTCAAGCCAAGGATAGGGGTTCCTGCCCCTCTCCCCCATCCTTTCAGAAAACTTCTAATACAGCCCATTTAATGTACTGAAAATAACAGAATGGCATACATGCTCAGTTCAAGGCAGTTGGGGTAAAATAGTATGTTCAAAGTATACAGTAATAAGTGGGAGAGACGAAGACAAGGAACTGAGATCAGTTCCTCCGTGACTATCCACAGAGCAGTCTGATTATCTGGCATTATTATTCTAAAGTGTCAGCCAACAATGGCTGTTTTGCTGTCACTGGCTCATAGCTGCATGATATTTGTCTATGTATACAGTATGTAAATCCCTGCACTTGGATTCGCTATTACACTCAATACCCAGTAGCCATATGCCCACAACAGATATGGTCTCTGCAGTTTCACACTTCACCCAGTGAGACTTTATGCAGTTCCAAAGTGTTTGTGCTTTTTTTTCCAGTGAAAGAATAACTATATTCATTACAGTACCTCTAAAAAGCAGTGTACCAGTCAGCATTTTAATATAAAATTACTGCGAGGTTTATAAAATTTAATATAATATTTACTGTGAGATGGCAATTATAAGACCGGTAGTTAGCCATGTTAGTTAGAAATCATCTATAAGGCAGGGGAGGGTTGCACCATATAAACTAACTTGTTCAGAAACTCATAGGCAATAGCCTACTTTGTCAGATGTAATAATTAGGAACCTACTCAGATCACAACTTCACAATTTTTGCAGAAACCACAAAAACAGTGGTTTCTGCAAACACCAGTAAAATGGCTGGTTCCATAAAATAGGAACCACCTTTTAAGTTATCATCTGGATAATAGAAAAGCTGTTAAGGGTTCTGATGATTAAGAAACACCATTTCAAAACCAACAAAGAATTACCTTAGAATTTAGGGCTGTCAAATTATTTTAAAAAATTATTGTGATTAGTTGTGATTTTAATCACACAGCTAAAAACTCAAAATTATGCAGGTACTTTGTATAGTTGAGGGATGGCTGTGGGGTGTCTGGGGGACAATTTGTGAAGGTGTAGGGGGCTGTGGGGGGGAGGGGTTTGGACCCCAGGAAGGGGGGTCCCCGCATTACGGGTCAGGAGCGAGGGGCAGCAGCAGGCTGTGGCTTGGGAGTGAGGGACAGACACACACAGACACACAGACACAGACACACACTCACACACACATACAGAGACAGACACACACAGAGATGGAGACGCACACAAGCACACACTGTCCACACCCAGCAGGTAAGTCTGTGGAGGGGGAGAGGTAACAGAAGAGGGAAGTGGTGGGGGGGTAGATTGAGGCCCCCATGGTGAGGGAGGGAGTGGGACAGGGACAGGCCTGGGGTGAATGGGTCCCAGGGCTGGGGGTGGGTCATGGGACAGAGTTGTGGGTGGCTCATCCAGGGGCATGGTGGGGGCGCAGCTCCCCAGTGCTACATGCACCCCTGGGGGAGGCATGGAGGGCATGTGTCCCTGGATTGTGTACAGAGCAGAGGCTGGCTACCTGCTCCAGGCTGGGGCTCTGTGCCCTGCTACTTTTGCCCCAGGAACCATGTGCTGGCCACACCACATGTTTCCTACCCACTAGGCAGCAGGAGGCACAGCTCCCCAAGCACAGATCTGAGGGGCACATGCCCCTCATGCTTTCCCCTGGGGGTGCACGCATCCCTGGACAAGTTGGCCACAGCTCTGTCCCAAGACCCACCCCCCTGGGGGGGGCCCAGCACCTGCCCCACTCCCTCTCTCACCATGGAGGCCTCGATCTGCCCCTTGCCCCTTTCCTCTCCCTCCACCTCTCCCCCACCACCAACTTACCAGCATGACGTGGTACTGCTCTACATGCTGGGCTGTATTCCTGGTCATATGCAGGCTACGGCTGCTCTGTGTGTCTGTCTGTGTCCACACCACCCCCACTCACTCCCCCAGACATAATAGCCACCTGGAGCCTGCCCCCATGCTGCCCTGCAATCCTCTGCACTGCCACTACTGCCCCACTGGGAGGCCCAGAGGTGGCAAAGCAGAGCCCCAGCACTGGCTGCAAAACTACGTGTGTGATTAATGCGTCAAAAAAATTAACAACTTAATCATGCGTATTAACTACAATTAATTGACCGCCCTAGAATAAATCAAATTAAAATGAGAGGTTTGCTTTATTTCACTCTCATGAACTTTAATACATCATGCTATTCTCCCTGGCAGCCATAGTTGATTCCTCATCCTTGCATTGTAAGAGCCATTATTTCATCCATTGTGTAACACAAAGGAAAACAGTTAATTCTTTGTGTGAATTCAGCTCCACCTTGTGGGCAAAGCAAAAGCTATGAGACTACATATGAGTTAGTTTTGCCTTTTTGGGAGATATTTTGAGGATTTTACTGTTTAAAACAATTTATACCTTCAATGAAGACACTTTAACCCTTAGTTACCAAAACCTTTGTTTGCACTGGGAAATGCATTTTTTAAAAGTTGCACAATTTGAATTTTGGAGCAAATCCAGTCTTATGGCATTCCTACTTTCTGCTGCTAAAGGGGACATACCCACAGGCTACTAACTTCTCAGGTGAGATAAGTAATCTGCACGAGAAGGTGTCAGTTGTACCAACTGATGATAGAATTGAAAAACTCTTTTTGACTGCCTGGAAAAACTTCACTTTGTAATTCCAGTATAAGAAGCAAGAGTGAATTGGGGGCAGTAATAAATAAAGTGAAAACAGAATCCTCTCAGTGAAAGAATGAACAAGGAGCAGCCCACATTTAAGGATCTGAGAGATCTGCCAATATTCACACACTCATTTGCATATTTATCAGGTGCCCCACTCTTTCCTGAATTAATATTGGCAGGGGGGAAGAATCTAGAAACCAGAATCTAGAAACAAGATCACTGAAAATGTGTTTAAGAATCTAGAGATGTTCAAGAAGATATAACACAGAGAAGGGAAGTATTATCCTATGTTTACAAGATCAAGGTCCCAGAACAGGAAACATGCAAGCGGACTTGTAGCTATACCTTTTTTTAATGGTTCAGTAATCCCTTTGCCAATAAACTACAAAGGGGCACAGGTGCAGACTCCATGGGTGCTCCAGGGCTCAAGCACCCACCAAAAAAGATTAGTGGATGCTCAGCACGCACGCAGTCACGCTTGCAGACGTTAAAAAAAATGCACTTTACTGGAAGAAACAGTGAGTTACTTCAACCCAACTCTGCAGTGTCTGTAAAGATCAGGCACTTCAGCAGCATGCTTTTAGCTAAAGCTGATTCAATCAGCAATTAGGTAACAGTGCCAAAATAGCCCCACTAGTGCACCTGATCTTTACAGACACTGCAGAGCTTCTGTCTCTTCTGGGCATGCACAGGGCTCGGCACAGGAACATGCCACATTAAAAGTAAAGTGATGGGTTTTTGGGGGTGTTTTCAGGTCTGCAAGCACCCACCAGCAAAAAACAAAGTTGGCCCTATGCAAAGGGGGGTTCTTGGACTGCTACCTATGTTTATTCTGAGCCAGTGTGTGTCCAAGAATTGAATCTGTAACGAAGGTTTATTTGAATCTATAACAAAGTGCCCTGCCTCTCTGGAGTCAATCACTCAAGCAGTTCCTACAAAGGATTAAAATACCAACAAAAAAGATGTGATGGGGGAGAGGTTATAGCAGCAGACCCTGAAGTAGCAAGATGGAAAACTTCTGTAATAGTGTAGGGTACAAACACAAAATATTCTGTTTGATGTTTTGCCTATCTTACCTTGAAGCATAAAGCCATGCAGTGAAAGCAATTGGTTACATTAGTGAGTCCTAGGGAGACAGACAAACAGCATATACAAAGGTGTTAAGAAACTTTAATAGCTTTTAATAAAATTCAGTTAGTGAATACAAAAATACAACAAATAATATCCTATATATAATTGTATGATATTGTACAATAAAACAGTATCATGTTTTAAGAACTGGGAGAGACCAGCACCTCTTTCAGATTTCTTATTAAAAAGAAAAGGTAAGAATGCCTGGAAATATATATATATGTAGATAGATATAGATAGATCTATAGATATATATAGATAGATATATAGATCTATATCTATATATAGATATATATATACACACACATACCTATACATATATATGTACACATATAAAAAGAATCTTGACATTCTTTGTTTTGCATAGGCACAGAAAACTGCAGTGTCCATGTTTTGTTCACTAATTTCCAATTACTCCAACTCCAGGCTTCAGACATTGGGGATAGACTCTTCAGTGACACAGTGAGGCATACTTCAACATCTGGCACTGCCTGGTAATTGATTCCAAATGTGTAACAAGAAGAGAGACTAGGTAATTATAACTCTTTTTTGTTTAGAAGTAGCTATTTTGGCTTGTGTTATCTGACACTAGCAGTCCTATAGGGCAGTGGTTCTCAACCGTTTTTTACCAGCAGCCATTTGTAAACATCGATGGCCAGTCCCAACCCAGTGCCCCTTACTCCCGACCCTCTACCCGCCACTACCGGGCCCCAGGCCCTTAGTGTTTGGGGCAAGGGGTGGGTATGTGAGGCACGGAGGACACCAAGCAGCTCCTTGCAGGCCGGAATTCCCCTTGTAGGCTGGAACTGCAAGGGAAAAGCCACAGTTTCCTAAGTTTTTCTTCTTTAAAGTAGAATCCAGTTTGTTGATCCATTTTTTAAGTTTGTCCACAACCCTTTCATATATTCATGCAACCCACTTTTGGGTCACAACCCACAGGTTGAGAAACACTGATATAGAGTACCCTTTGATTTTGTTGCTTACTTCAATCTCAAAAATATTGACAAATCAATAATAGCTTCTTCACTCTACAAACACTTCAAAGTGCACACCCTTAATGTCCATGTGGTGTTGGCTGCCCAGTGTATTATTATATAATCTTTAATTAGCAATATAGAAGTTACACATAAACTGATTTAAGTAATCAAAAACTGGTTTAAACCTGTAACAGAACAGAATCTCAGTGCACATAAGCCAGTTTCAAATAGCTGAAGCTGGTTTAAGGTAAACCTGGTTGAATGTAGTCTCAGACTTAACTGATTTAGGTCAAACCCATGAGTAACTGGTGCCACCTTAGTCGGGGGGCACGTGCCCCCCCCCCCACAGTGACCAGTCAGCAACCAGGGAGAGTCCCCCCCATGGCCAATCTCACTGACTGGGGGGGCAGGGTTCCCCTGCAGCTGATGGTGCTGACTGGGAAGCAGCCGCAGTGCTTCATCCAGGCGCTCCCACTCCCCAGCCAGCGCTCGCGGGGGGGCACTGGTGCTCCCACCTGCCCCCCCTGCCCGTTGCCTAAGTGGGGGGGAGCGCAACCTGTCAGGGGGTGCACCAGCGTTCTCAGGGGGTGCACATGTACCCCCATGCATCCTCTACACATCACCACTGGTCAAACCAGTTTATGAAACTTCTGTCTCAGACCCCTTCCTAGTTAAAGTTAAATCAGAGTCCCCCAGCATCCTAGGATGCTTTGCAACCCTGGGATGCACTGTTCTGCCTGCTCCAGAGAGCAAGGTTGGCCTCACCCCTCTTCTCCCTAGCTGGATCAGTGAGGGCTGGCTGAGAAGGGGATGGGAGTCAGAAACCCAGTTGGGGACCACAACAGGGTCTGCCTGGGTGGGGCACAGCCCCTGCCAAGCTATTCCCTACTCAACACTGGAGCAGAGGGGTGGGGGGCAGGGCTGAGGGTAGCGGGGGGCAGAAAAACAGCCTGAGAGGGACTGCCCCTCAGTCTCTGCTCCCAGAAGGCATCTGCTGTGCAGAGGCAACCCTCTCATTCCATTCAGCTTGGACTCTCTGGCATATAGCCAGCATGGGCTGTGTGACCACTTCCTCTTCCTGCTGCCCCTGAGGTCTCTGGGATTTGCAGTCCAGACTTACAGCAGCAGGACTCTTCAGGGTTCCTCATCACTTGCTCTTCCAGGTGCCTCTGGGATTTGTAGTCCACGGTCACAGCCAGCAGGACTCCGTAGGGTTGTTTCCTTCTATTACACACACACGTCACATTTCCAATGCACACAAGGCATTACATTACACAGTACATACAAGGCTTTCTCTTATCTTTTTGATTTATTACATTCTATTTTAAGTTAGACTAATTTGTGTCTGCTCTCACTGTGTTTCACTGGGCTGTATCTTAGCTTAAGTGAAGATTTTTTGTGGTTCTTTGTTGTGTGCTTGAGGTTGCAAATTGCTGTGTTCAATATGTGCTCACTTTAGAGAAAGGACTATTCTTGTTCAAGCTTTTATGAATTCAATGCCACCACCTTTTTCTCCACCCACCCCCACCTCAGCCTGGCAGGGGCTTCCCCCTGCCCCCACCCTGCCCAGGTAGACCCTAGCTAGCCCAGGGCTGGGGTCTGGCCACGCCCCCTCCATTCAGCAGGGAGAGGGAAAGCCTTAGAGCTTCAGTTCCTTCCCTTTGGCAGTGACTGGCAGGCTGGG
>NW_005842795.1:0-209 GCF_000455745.1 Alligator sinensis
GGCATACCTGCTGCTCCTTCTGTCTTCTGCATTCTTTCTGATGTCCGGTGCACTCTGATCTATAAAAATCATATTTACCACGCGAGCGTTCGATGCATCCTCTGGGTCCTCACGAGTATATTGTCTGAAAGTAGTGTAAATTCTTTCCAAGAAAGCACTCGGGGTCTCATTCGTCTCCTGTCAGACCTCATACACCTCACTAAAACTCT
>NW_005842795.1:376-13916 GCF_000455745.1 Alligator sinensis
CCGGGACTGTAACTTAGGGGGTAACGGCAGCCCCTGCTGCTCCTGCAGGGTCTGACACAACAATGATCATGCACACAACCCCTCTAACCAACCCTGGGATGGTGGGAGAAGTGGAAGGAATGAGCTGGGCTGCAAAATGTAGCTCAGTCTGTGCATCTGCCTGCCCTTTCAGAGCATGCTGCTGGGAGAGTTGTTGGGCAGGGGAAGAGGAGGTTTCCATCACACGGGCTCCACAGGGGCAGGGGACATGGGGGAAGATGGCAGAAGTAGTCTCCATAGGAGAAGCTGCAGGTGCCACTGAAGCAGCTGGGGTAGGCGCAGGGTGCCAGTTGGGGTTGGAAAGCATTTACCTCTTCACACAGGGAGAGCTTGCCACACACTTCCATTGCTCTCACAACATAGTAGTATGTCTCAGCACATCCTTTGGGTATTACTGGTTTACAGGGTGTATATCTACCCTGCCTTCTTCCTTCCCCACAGCCGTGGGTTTCTGGCTGGCTACATTTTTGTGACTTAAATACAGGTGCACATCCATAATGGGCACATGTACATAGTCATATATGTGCCTAGCCAGTTCAAAGCCTAGTGCTCATACTCAGTCTGCCTGTGCACACTCACCTATCTACATGGCATGGGTCATAGTATCACTACTGGTGTACAAGTTCTACAAATGCCACTTACATTGTTAGAAAGCTGCCATGTCGACTAGCAGAATTCAACCCTGTGTCTTCTTAATTGATAATTTCTTGGCACCCACCTGAAGCTCCATTTCTGTCTACACTAAGGACTGTACAATTATAGAAGTTTGCAGTGATCTGAGTTTGCGTTCCACACCCCTCGAAGTTCCCTTAGAGGTAGGTCTCTTCTGGAAGGCACTTTGAAGGAGGTTGTGGGGGCAGGTGGCTGAGCTCCTCCTCCTGTTGTGCCTCTGCCTGGTAAGGAGGGGGATAAGGCAGGATCCCCACCCTCACCCCAGAATTGGCAGGGGTAGTGCAGTGTGGGATCATTTTGACATGGCAAATGATTCCAGTTATGCTACCTGCCAGCACTGCCAAAAGCAGATGAGCCAGGGCAAGGATGAGAAACACTTCACCACCACAGCAATGCTGCTTCATCTCAGGAGGCAGCACCCCCTTGCCCTTGTTCCTTCTCAGCCTGGCACCAGTGGGAGCATACCCAAAAAGAAGTCCCCCTCTCTCTCCTAAGCCCCCATCCCCAAGAAGCAGAGGCAGGCCACCCTGGACCAGTGGCGGAAAGGCACAGACAAAGGGGAGTGCATTCCCAACGCGAGCGAGATCACCTAGAGCATTGGGGAGATGCTTGCTCTGGATGGCCAGACCTTCTCCTTTGTTGAGCATCCAGGGTTCAGGTGGCTTATGGTGCTCGTGGCCCCATCCTACTGTTGAGCCCCAGCTCAAGTCTGGGATCGTGCCCGGTATGCAAAAGCCAATAAAGATACCAGGGGTGAGAGTATAAAGAAGATTTATTGCTAGCAATACAAGGTGCAAGCGGAATAATTTCACGTAACAAGCACACAGATTCTTAATTATGAGCATCTTTTATACAGGAGTATTGGACCTTCATAAGCATTCTTGTTTGCTAATTGGTTATAAGGGAGTGACGCAAGGAGTTCTTTACTGAGCATGTCTCTATACCTGTGTTTTAGCTATGTATCTCATTTCCATACATGTATGTTTCATTAGCATACTTTCTCCCCACCTAGGGGTGTGAATCTTAATATTTAAATCAGCTCTTTGCCCTAGTCCACTAATTCTGTTTTTGTTTTCAAGCCTCCTTTATCTAAGACTGTCTTCTCCTTATCATTGCAGTTGGGCATTAGTTACATAAAAGAGACTTTTGCTTGGGCTATGTGTAGTGATTTCTAGGTCAAACCTGACAAGAGGATGCCCTGCGGCTTTTCCGCCTCCTGGTGCAGGCGCGCCTCTCGCTGGAGTTTGAGTACGCTGTGCTCTGGTGGGCGGTGCCAGCCTTTGAGACACGCTGGGCCCTTGAAGGAGTGCTGTGCCATGTGGAGGACGGCTGTCTCAAATACACGCTCTGATGTCATGACCGGTCTGGGCGACCGGACTGGCTCGGTGTTGGACTGCGACTTCCAGCTTGTGCCGCGTCCTGGGCCCTCACCAGGCTGCTTTTTTGCTTTCTTTTTGTATGGGAAGTCGAAGGTGTTGTCACATGTATGACTGGATAGAGCAGGGTACAAATTGTTTATTTATAGTTATGACCGTGTGGCCAGCACTCCGACCACATAACTAGCATGTAAGACACGACATGGAATGTAGTGAAGGTGTCTGTCACGGTGTGATGTGCTGAATGCAATGACATGGTGTTCTTGGTTTGATAGTAATTTGTTTGTTTTTTTTGCTTTGTAAGCAGCCAACCTTTTTGTATCCCTGAACCCCTGAATTAAAGTAGTTTAAAAAGTCAAAGTCCTTCCTTCCTTCCCTTGTATTGTCTTCAAATCATTGTTCCTCAGTTTCTTGAGGAAAGGCTTGAATCCTCTACCTGAAATGTAGATTAGCTGCAGTTTCCCAACATTCATTCTCATATGTGTGCTGGACTGGTCTGGAAATTCAGAGTAATTCTGAGTGATTTAAGTGGAAGTATGTCAAATGAATTATATTGTTGATTTGATGGTCTAGGATCAGAAATCTCTGAAGTGCATCTGTAGTCAGGGGCATGCTCAAGTTCAGGGAACATTTATAAGTTCTGGTATCCTTTGGCAATATGATCTGTGTTCTGGCATAAATGTACATGGACATCCTGGGAACAAGTATGGCATTACCTTGAGGCTGGCCTTGACTAGATCCCAGGGCTACTCACTATAGGAGAGCATTTGTTTTATGCAACTGGTCATCATTTGTGCAGGAAAAACAGTTTATAGGAGCCTGTCCCTCCCCCCCCCCCTCTTGATCTTGGGGGAGAAAAACATATTAAGTTGTTTGTGTATGGAACAACATGCCCAGCCATTTGGAAGCCCTATGTTGAACCTAGTGGGAGCAGTCCAGTTTCAAAGAGGAGAAGGCGGGGGGGGGGAACTTCTCTTGCTCGTGGGAAGAAGATAAGACCTCTCCATCTGAATACCCACCAAGAACATCAACTTGGGAGAAGACCCCTGCTGCCTTTTACTCTGCCTTAAAAACACAAACATGTGGGCTCTACAAAGATAAGAATCTGCTGTAAAATGGAGGTGACAAGGAGATTTGCTGGAGGGGAGAGAGAGAGAGGCTGCTGGGTAAATGGTGTGGAAGAAGGAGAGTGACTGGGACTGGGGGATTGGTAGATGGCTGGTAGATCAGAGAATGTTTTTTCATTGCTGAGATTTGTTAAGGATAGGATTGTAAATCTTGTGCTTACTGTATAATCCAATCATATCTACCACTGTCCATAATTGTAAACTTAATTTAGGAATTGAGAGAGGAAGGGAAATAGCATGCACCTCAGTGGTGTTCTGTGCCTATGATTATTTTTCTCAAGTTGGCAGCCAGCAGTGTTACTATGGCATAACTAAAGATGGGGATTTATGGATGGAGAGCACCCCAGTAGCACTTGACAAAGTTGTAATGGCAGCAGAGCATGGCCACCTGTGTCAGATGTGCTTGATGAAGCAAAGAAATGTTCCTTAGACTATGAGAGTACCATTTCTGAGAGTGACTGTTTTCCTTTCTGGGTCTGAGCAAGTATTGTGGCAGATTTGTTGAAAACTATAGTTTCACTGAGATACAGAATGGAAATGCTTAAGTGCTGCTGCTAACATATAATTTCAACAATATCCATTACATTTATTTAAGTTAAATGTGCCTAAAATGTTAAATAGTTTCCAAAAAATATTCACCAAGGTGGTTTTTAATATCTGTATGCATTGAAAAACATGGATTTTTGACTGAAAATAACCACTGTAAATTTAGTGGTTTGCTATAACTGGAACTGTAGTCTTCACACTTCTAAAACAACAACAATGGTGCATATTATTACATTATTTAATTTATATAGCCTCTCTTTCTCACCAAAATTATCATGGTTATGTTAACCAGCATTAAAACACATTCAGTATGTCAAAAGATAACAAATTATCTCCCTCATAAGCTACAGTCACATAAATGTCTAAATGAAGCAAGTCCATCTTTAAAAAGTTAATAGCTATGGGCATTCGTAGATGATACATTAAAGTGGGTTAAATGCCCTTTTGCACTTCTTTAATGATGTTGCTGTTTGCACGAGTTTGCAAATTCAGCGGCAGATTGTGCGTTATCTTATAGATAAACTGAGTGACTGTGACGTAGATGATTACATGGTCAGGTGGGTGGCAAATTGGCTTAGAGGTCGCACTCAGAGAGCGGTGGTGGATGGGTTGGTATTGACCTGGAAAGATGTGGGTAGTGGAGTCCCACAAGGCTCAGTCCTTGGACTGGTGCTGTTCAATGTCTTCATCAGTGACTTGGATGAGGGCATGGAAAGCACTCTGTCTAAATTCACAGATGATACCAAATTATGGGGTAAAGTTAACATTCCAGAAGGTAGGGAATGAATCCAGGCAGATCTGGACAGGTTGGAAAAGTAGGCAGAAAAGAATAGGATGTAGTTCAATAAGCACAAATGCAAGGTGCTGCACCTAGGGAGAAGGAATTGCCAACATGCTTACAGGCTGGGGGAGGACGTTCTCAGCAGCACAGCAGCAGAGAGGGATTTTGGAGTCACTGCTGACTCCAAGATGAACATGAGTCATCAATGTGATGAAGTGATCAGTAAAACTAACAGCACTTTAACATGCATTAACAGGTGCATGATAAACAAATCCAAGGAGGTGATACTTCTTCTTTATGCGGCATGAGTAAGGCCGCAGTTGGAGTACTGTGTTCAGTTTTGGGCGCCACACTTCAAGAGGGATGTGGACAACCTCGAGAAGGTTCAGAGGAAGGCCACTCGTACGGTTAGGGGCCTGCAGGCAAAGCCCTACAAGGAGAGATTGAGGGCCCTGGATCTCTTCAGCATCTGCAAGAGAAGGCTGAGAGAGGATCTTGTGGCTGCCTACAAATTCATTGGTGGTGGGGGAGAGCAAGGAATAAGAGATGCTTTGTTCACCAGGGCACCCCTTGGGGTAACTAGGAACAATGGCCACAAACTGACGCAGAGCAGATTTAAGTTAGACATCAGGAAGAACTACTTTACAGTAAGGGTTGCCAAAATCTGGAATGGGCTTCCAAGGGAGGTGGTGCTCTCCCCTACCTTGGGGGTCTTTAAGAGGAGGCTAGATATACACCTGGCTGGGGTCATCTGACTCCAGTGCTCTTTCTTGCCCAGGGCAGGGCGTCAGACCCCATGATCTGCTAAGGTCCCTTCTGACCCAAACATCTGTGAATCTATGAATTCCAGCTGCAGTAGCAAAGTCGGCGATGTAATGTGCCTTAAATGATTTTGGGGCACAGCAAACTAAAATACCTCCGAGGAATTTTAGTTTGCTACCCTACAGCCATGGAGGGCTCCATGTGGCTCAGGAGCTGTGCAGACAGCCCCAGCAGGCAGCCTAGCATCAGCCCAGGAAGGCAGGCTGTACTGAAGGAAAAAAAAAAAAAGAAACAAGCCTGATATTATTTTTTTTCTTCCCTGGAGCCTGCCTGTCTGAGCTGTGCCAGAGCCCGGTGCTTTCCTTCGCAGCTGCAGGGACCCCTGGGACCACCCAAGCTGGGTGCCTGCAGGCGGGTGCTGCCTGGTGGGGGTTGCCACTGCCACAGAGGGAAGCACAAGCCCCCCCTCCACAGCTCAGAGACTGCTTGGCCTGCTGGCAGCTCGCTCTCCCCTCCCTGCTACCAGAGAGGCAGGGAAGGATATTGGAATACATGGCACGGGGGTTTACTTTGCCCTAAACTGAAGCGGTGTTTTTAAAACATCTACAAATGTCCTATAGCATCAACAGTGATTCGAAACTCAGCTTAAAAAATCTAATAGTAAAAGTATTGTCACAATTGGGACCTTCTGTTTCACTGTGATCCAAATGGAGTTTTGCTACACGTCATTACAATAGCATATGCTATAAATATGTTCCACTACTTTTTATTTTGAGACCACAAGATTTTGATGTAAATATAATTGTGACATATGCTTTACTTGAAAGCCATAGCAAGACTATTTGTCTGCCTTTCCATGTATTTAGAATGATACTAGGATTCCTTTTTGTTTGCCACTGGTAAATAAAGAATGGAGTATGAAATACATGTTTCTGCAAAGTGCAGGGAAAGAATATAGGCAGGGCTGCACAATTGCCACTTTGTGCTATTGTGTGCACATTGTGAACTGACTCTCAAAGTCAGAAATGCCTTAAGCTTTAGTGTAAATGCCATCCCTACCCTGCACATTTAAACAAATCCAAACTTTTCCACAGTTTGAGAATGTACAACTCTTCTTCTTCATCTTTTCTCTAGAGTGTCTTACCAGGTTAGATAAAAACTAACGGGGGAGATATTCCTTTTCTACCCACACATTTTTGCACCCTCCAATGGAGTAAACATTTAAGAAAAACCTCTGAAAGAGATAAAAACAACCATTGAATTCCTGAATGTGCATTTTTCTTACCATCTCCTAATTATCTAGTGATATCCATAAAATGTGTCAGTTTCAAGTTATCGCTAATTTCGATGCTCATTCATAGGTCACAGTTAGTGCGTCTCACAGCCAGTAGCTATTCTGTCTTTGAGGTAGGGAATGCTGGAACAGGGAAAAGTCAGGTAAAGTAAACTTTCCTTTCAAATACCTTCCAAAATCACCCATATTTCTTGCTAATTGCATGTTTTAAAAGGCAGTAGAAATATTTTGGTGATACATTATGTGTACCAAGTTAACTTTTTAAAATGCATTAACATTATGAGATCAGTCTGACAGCAGAGTCATGGTAAGGTAAATGAAATCAACTGGTGTGTTATGCAAATCTGATTCTGTAATGTGTAATATAAACGTGACTACATTGAAATTAGCTCATTTTCCAATTCATTTTGAGCCATTCTTTTTAGATATTTTTCAATTTGTTTGTTCTTTCTTTGCATCATATTTCTCACTGTATATTCCATCACGTTTCTTGCCCTGTTACTTCTTAGCTGTCCAGTTGAAGCCAAACAGAAGCACTTTCTTTTTCACTAACATACTTATGGTATGCAAGGTTTATAATAAAAATAGATTTCACTTCTATATCAGCTTTTATTTAAGTCTGAAAATTTGATTTATTTATCTGTTAAAATCAACCATAACTTAAATAAAATTGTGTCAAATGCCTGCTTTAATGCCACAAGAAATGGACAAAGTAATCATAAATGGACTAAGGCCATGCCAAAAGCCTAAGATCAAGCCTTAATGAGATCTACCAAGAATATCTAGATTCTGATTTATAGGATCTCTGATTCTGTCAAATGCATTCCATAGAACAGCTTCAGGAATGTCGCTCCATCGGACCTTTGAACTGAGTATTTTTCTTCTGTCCCAATCCACATGAAATCTAAGGATTAAGGCCTAGAACAACTTGGGTGACCTTAAAAGACTTAGAGAGACATGGCAGGAAGGGGAGGGGAAGACTGCCACTTCAAGTACTTTAGTCTTGGATGAAATAATATGAGGGGTAATTCATCCTCAAAACACCTGTATTTTTCTGTATTTTACAGATGTATGTACTGAGGCGCAGAAATCCCAAAAGAGTTTTTAATTTCACACAAATGGTGCATTGCTGATTCAGGAACAGAACTCAGGAATCTTCATTTCTAGTCTTGTGTTTGATGTTTCATAACTAGGCTAATAACAACATTTGGTTTAATTTTTGTATAATTTTGTTTATGTACCTACAGCCTCTTAAACAAATACCAGTGAAATGCAAAACCTGGTTCATGTGGTGGATACAGGAGCTTGGTCTTACAAAGTTCACTTGTGGCGCCAATTACCTCTTTCTAGATTTGTTTCATGTGGGTGGCTCTGAAGTTGCTGAACTTTCTCCCAAATCAGAGAGAGGGAAAACATAACCTTGTTGGCTGCATTGTGTCTTTTAGATACAAAAAGTATTGTACAAGACCTATTCCAACATGCAGCTAAGGCCATTATGGAGTGATATCAACCCTAAGGCTGTCACTACAGATGAATTTTTTGGGTTTCTTCATCCAGCAACAAGGGAGTGGAAGATGATATTCCCAAGAATATGCTCAAATCACATTAGCCAAATTTAATGTCTGAACCTAATGGGAATTTGCTTTCTGATTTCAATTGAAAGGCTTGTTTTCATCTACTATGAGAGAACTTTCTGTCATAGCATGGGATGGCCCCAAATGGATTGTGCTTGATGGGGATATTGACCCTATGTGGATCGAATCATTGAACACACTTATGGATAACAATGAGGTTTGTGTGAATCAAACTAACTAATAATCTGCTTCTGTGGAATGTTTTCAATACATTTTTGTATCACAAAACCCCTTCCTTTAAATCAATATCGCCAAATATACAGTGGACAAGGCTTTGTATGAGAATCCACTTATGTACTTAGTTTAATTATTGGAGGGAAATTAATGTAAATGTACACATGTGAGCAAATGTGTTTTTTATTATGATGAAATAATTAGACAGCGAGTGCCAAAATCTCTTCCCCTACAATGACTCTCAAACTGAGTATTGTGGGCTTTCTGAATATATGTTTGGTGTTTTCTGAAATGTGCCTGTCACTTTAACAAAAGTGAAATGCAGAGCAAAAGTGGAAGGGTCAGAGTTCAACCTGGGAAGAGGGTGGGGCAGAAAGCTGAATTGTTCTGTATCTTATGTATAATCTTAATTGATTAGAATATCACCTTTATTCACTACAGAGACACTATCTTTCTTTATGATGGATACAACAGCAGGAGAGCAAACTGTTGAAATTGATACACTTTGTGCAGACCTGAAAGGAGATTTTTGCCCTAATTTCACACAATAGTAGAAACTTCCTTTAAATTTTCCTAACCAGCTGCTAGAATAGCTCTTGTTAGATTGTAAGGGCTCTATTGTGGCTTTTAAGCCAGAGCCCGCAGTAGGGGATGTGTAGAGATGCACCGTCCCTGAGAAGCTCCTGGAGGAATTGTGCTTGAGGACAAGTATGGTTATTGAAGTCTAAAAATGGAACAGGGCCATTTGTAATCACCCAGCCCTTCTCTCTGCCAATGCAGGATAGTTCCCTCCCAGACATTCCTAGTTCTTTGTCCAGTCTAATTTTTAAAGTCCCAAGTGTTGGGGTTTCCAGTGCTTCCCTTGGGAATTTATTGCCTCTTTTTTCTGTTGTGGGAGATCACATAGCAGCAGCCATGATGACACCTTTCAGTACAGTGTAGCGTGAACACCTTTTGCACTGGCATCTGCTTACTAGTCAGTTGGTGAGGAAGGAGAGGTGGGGCAGGGGGCGGGGGGTCTTAAGATATGCTAGAGTGTTTGGTGTTCCACTTGCCCTGAGACAGCAAGAAGTAGCTTTTTGATGTTTTCACCTTTTAAACAATGTCTCATTTTGTTTAATGTTTGATACAATGTAGAATTGTTAAGCTATATAATTCAGTGAGTTTAATTTATGATTCATTCCAAAAAGCTACCTCATTTTCTGGGTGGCAACAACTCTGCCAACCAGTTAAATTGGTGTGAAAATTCTAGTGTGTTTTGTTCTCTTTTTAAAGGCTGATAAAACTTCCCTGTATTATTTTTCATTCAGTGAATGATAATTTTGCATTAGTTGATCCTGATAACTTTTGATATTGCAGCTGTACTTAGACTTCAATGATCAAATAAATTTAGTAATATTTTAATTATTTGTAAAGAAGCCATAGAACTTTCTCAAGTAATTTTCATCTGTAGTGTAGACGTGACCTCAGTCCTGCAAAGATTCACTCATACTTAATTTTAAGCATGATCCTATGGATCTAGTGTAAGCAATCCTGTGGATCTTGTAGAAGCAATATAATAATGCACATGTATAATGGTAAACTCAGAGCTTACAAGGTCCACAGGATAAACTTTGACAGAGAGACCTAAAATGCAGTAGGATAGGCTTGTGGACTTCTAAAGTACTGTGAACCTTGTAATCCCTATGGATATTGGTCTTCTCACATGAGTAGTGCAAATGGGATTTGCCCCCATACTTAGAAGTATGTAATTTACTACAATGCACAAATCCTTAAATAATGATTTATAATATTCATGCAAAAAGAACTAATCCATAAGGATTAAACTACTGATGGCATATTTACTAGATTTTTTTTTTTAGAAGCACTGTATAAAACAAGCTATAAGTTTTAATATATTCTGTGAACAAAATATAGTTTAAAAATTGGCATCTTTTCATTTTGAAAACTGTTTTAGTTCCATAATGAAATGTAGCTTGTTGTCTTAACCTCAATTTCCATGGCTACATGAAAAATGGAAAAATCATCAAAACTTCTGCAGTTCTTTTAATATCTGTGGTACAGGAAATCCTTGGTGTTCAAGTGACCACAGTAGTGTTTCATGAAAAAAATATTATAACATTAATTGTATTTGAAACAGCAAAGTATTTGGGCATGACTTAAGCTTTGGTTACATACAAACATGGAACTGTGAAAGTGAGTTCTTAAAATGATTTTGTATTTAGGGTCTAAATCTAGCAAGTAATGAACATATTTTATTAACACCATTCATGTGATTAGTATTTGAAATCAGTCATCTTCAGGCAGCAACTCCAGCCACAGTATCCAGAGATGGTATCCTCTATGTGAATGCACAATACCTAGGATGGAGTCTGAGAGTATGATTAGCAGATTAGCCTATTAAAAAAGGATGGCAATTTTTAAAAAAACGGAATGAAGGCAGAAGGATTTTGTATAGCTTTTACCAGATTTACACAAGTATAACTGATGGTTATCTGACAATGTAACTAAAATGCTTGTTTCTGACAATGTACCTGAGATCAGTCTGGTCCCACATGCTTCAGTTTAATAGGGCTAGATTGTATGTAGCTGCAATGCCTTAGGAAGGAACACTGAAGAGATTTTGCCTCTGAGAGATGCACAAAATCTCCAATGCTGCCCTTGGCATATGGTGGTGAGGTGACCCATTTTTTCCATTTATCAGACTGCTCTTCCTTTATCTTTTGCCATTACCAAATCTACTTTGCAGATTGATGTGGATCTGAGGGAGTAAGCATAATCCCTGTGCACAGTCCTACTCATTATGACTCCCTCTTCCTCCTTCCGTGAGCCAAGGACTAAAGCACGCGCACACACACACACACACACACACACACACACACACAAATATAGGTGTATATATACACTATGAATAGCATAGGTTAGAATTTTTTCATCACAATGGATTTTTAACAGAGTTATTTTGTAATCTTCACATTTCCCATTTGCTGTTTTGTATTACTTCTGTAAAACATTTTTGCATACACTGTTCAAAAATGTTTGTGCATCATCAGACAACTCTTGGGGTAGAAGCGCATCTTTTATTAGACCAACTAAATGTTAGCAAAAAACCAATTTTCTTTGCAAGCTTTTGGGCTCAAACACCCTTCCTCAGACATAGGAGAATTCAAAGATAGTAAAAGTTCTACCAAGTAGAAATGAAACTTGCAGAGGAGAGGTAAAAGATGGTAGGGTTCCCTTGAGTATAACAGTTCATTTTAAAAAAGGTTGCTCTGTGAGTATGCAAAGTAGGCACAGACAATAGGTTGAAGCAGTCTTGTTATCTAATGATGTCCAATTACAAGCAGGGTGTTGAATTTTGCTTCTGTCCTGTTCAGCTGTGAAGCTTTCATTTCAAAATGGCTAATTACAATATCTTCCATGTTTCAGGGATATTGGTTTTAGCTGTGTTGGTCTAAAAGCATAGGCAGACAAAACTCTTGGGGTAGAAGCGATATCTTTATAGGACCAACTTTAGTAGGAGTTACTCAGGGCTAAATTTTTCACTCCTGTAGTTACTTTATAACCATTTTGCCATCCCTCACTATCCCTTTATTTAAATATGGACCTTGGCCATGTATTATTTACAGCTTTTTCTAATATTTGTTAGATGGACAGTTATGGCCCATAGTTAGGTATGGTTCACAGCCTCATTGTGGAGTTAACAGAGAATTATTTATGTCACCATGTGATTTCTACTGCAAGCTGATTTGAGAGAGGAATTTCTGTTAATAAGTTAAAATGAATTAGGAACTTTGGGTCAAATTGATACTGAGAACATGTGTGTACAATTCCATTCACATCAGTTAGGTTGCACCTGTTTGTGCCAGTTCTGAATATGGCCCGCTGAATTCTTCAAAAAATAAATGAGAGCACTGCAGTGCAAACATGCAGTTGCAAATATTGCCAGTCACAAAGTTAAACCTTTGGAGCAGAGACAATGGAGAAGCTTTGTCAACTTGTACAGTTGTTACCGATAGATGACATTGTCTGCCAGCTTTACATATTCTCGGCTTCTTTTTATGGGCCACAGGAGTCATATTTTCTGTCATTCTCAGTGTGAGGCTTGGAACATTTTTTTGGCAAAGTCAGGGAGACTGGAGTGTTGAAAGTGAGCCAGCACAGTCAGGCAGCTGCTTTTTTATTTGAATTTCAGACTAGTTTTTGCAGCTGATAGGATGTGAAAATTGCATTGTATCCTGTTGATATCTACATGCTTTGGTTTGTGGTGAGTTAGTGGCTACTGCTCAGGGAGTAGCCACAGTCCCAAGCAGAATCCATCTGGACCATTCCATGGGAGATGTTGATAAAATTGCTTGTGTGTGGTAAGCGCATTGCATGCCTCATCCTGCAAGGTGCTGTGCCTCTGCATATTCCATTGGGAAAGCAGTAGCAGCATTATGCCATCATCCAATAATACTATATTAAGTGAAACAAATTAAACGAGTGGGAAAGCTAAATTAATACTCTTAGTTAAATTCTACCATCAGATGTAGGAGCAGAGTTTCCAACAATAAGGATTAATCATGACAGCAGTATAAATTCTCAGTATCTGACATTATTCTCTCCATTGTTACTTGTTCTATATGTCTAGATATGTGATTCTTGGACTGACACTCACGAAGTGCAGTCTGAAAAAGCAAATCTTACTGTTCTGTTTGATAAGTGTGTTCCATACTGTCTTGAGCAATTCCAGTGCAACTTCAAAACTGTCATTCCCATTCCTGAAAACAGTATGGTTCAGGTAGCAATAACAGAATCCACTCTGCTACTTCCCATCAGATATGATTTATTTAAAAGAACATCTCCAATTTGGTGTGATAGAACATCCTGATAAGGACAGCCTGATTTTATCTGTGACATTTTCTAGCAAGTTTTTTTTTTTATTTAAATTTCATCCTAGTCTGAAAACATCTTTAAATAGTAGTTGCCACCCAGTTACAATGCCCAGGCTAGCAAACAGTCCTAGAGTACTGATGACACTACCCACACTATTAGCTAGATAAACACTCTCATTGCCTTGCCAGGTTTAGGAATACTAATATTGGCTAGATTCATCATTTATTTTTATTTCATATAAACTAGGGGTACACTCT
>NW_005842795.1:13988-16112 GCF_000455745.1 Alligator sinensis
TATTTCATATAAACTAGGGGTCCACTCTTTCTCACACTCCCATCCCCACCCCCTCTTCAACTGCTACAGAGTGAAATGGCAGCCAATAGTAAGTTACCATAGTATATATAAGTAAGTACCATGTTTCCTTCCATCTGCTTCCAGAGCACTCATTTTTATTCATATCCACTTTTGTCAATTCACTCAGCCTCTGACTGGTTTGCTATTGTTACCCCAAATTAACTAGATCTACTTTTGGCCAAAGGTCTGTCTCCCCAACATCAATTTAATGCAAGTTTGTCCACTTGCCTGAGCACAAAGGGAAACATGTAATAAATGATAAAAAGAACACGTTTTGCCCTCCAGGGCAAAGAAAGGAGTTGTAGCGTAAGAAATAAGATGGAAATGTATTACTAATCCTTCTTTTTGTGCAGCGTTTATGAGAGCAACCCTAAATGATGTAACTTGGTGTGAACTCAAGTTCAAGTCAGATATCCACATTATGAATGCATGATGGGGATCATGTACTCCCTGGTAAATTCAGCTATGAGTAAGGCTGAATCCCTCTGGACTATTTATGGCTTTATCCCTCTTGACTACTACAGGACCTGCACTAACTCCACTAGGAACTACTCTTTTCAGCACTGACTTTTCATAAAGTTTCATTTATCCCAAATAAGCCAATATCTTAGCTGATGTAGTTTATTTATACAAGGAGTCAAGCAGTACACAATCGGCCCATGTCCTTGGATTCCTGTGCCCACTAACATTCATCTATTATCGCTTGTCAGTGCCTGGAGAGTGAATTCTTTGGTGAATTCTTTTCCTTTTGTGTAAGCGACTGTTTTAAGAATCAGTATTCACCTCAGAAAACCCAACAGGGCTGGAAAATATAATCCTTTGTAAGCAAGAAGTATAACAAGTGATTAGGATGTTGTTGTTTCAGAGCAATACAGTGTCTTTGTTCATATGCATGTCTCTCTGTCAAGGGTTTTTTCTCTCCATGAAATATCCCTATTTCTTTTCAGATACCAGTTTTTTAATTTGTTTCAGTTTTGTTACAGAGTAAATTGGCCCTCCTAAAATTCAAAAACTCCTCTGCCAAATATTTCAGTTTCTCCAAGTAATTTTACTAAAATGTTTTGTTGCTTAATCTGAGACCATTTTATAATACATCATAAAAATCTTTCTGCACACTGTTTGAGTGTTTTGCAAATAGACCTAAATCCAAGTAAATATTCAGGGTCAAACCCTACTATTAACTGGGACAGCTTGGAGCAAAGGAAACAAACAGCCCTAGCCATGTTTACAGGATGGGACTTTTATCTTGTCAGTGCAAGGTAGGATACTTCAGGAGGATCAGTGGAATAATGTGGGGAAAGCACTGTGTTCTGCCTCTCCTACTGACAGGAGCTGTGACTGCTAGAAGGCCTGATCTCACCCTAGCTAGCTGATCATGTTTCCTTGGACTGTGGTGTTACAGATGGGCATCTGTGCTGTCCAAAGCAGTGTGTCCTTTTCCTTCCCTGTCCTACCTCCATTTCGCGAGCCAAGCTGTAAATCATACATCTTTAAGAAATGATTGTCAAATATCCTTTTAACTAAATACAGGGATGTTTGGAGATTCTGAATATTTACAAAACTGCAATATTCCTTTTCCAAATTAAAGCCTGCTGTTCTTCTCTAGAATTCATGAGAACAGTATGCGTGTACTGCCTTTTAATGTAAGAATGGCAAGGAAAAGAACCCAGTGATTTTTGTGATTTCATGCGGCAATTTGTCAGATGATTCTTTGTGCCTCAGAAGCACAATTCACTTGCTGCCATCTTTTATATGGGCAACAATTTGTTCTTCGTGTTGAGCAACCACTCTTTCTGGTGAGGGGAAGGGAGTTCTCAAGGTAAAAAAAATTAAGAGAATTATTAAATTCTCACTGAATGAAGAAAAAAATAACAAAAAAACCTGCTGGAGTTATAAGTGACTTGCTGGCACCGTTCAGAAGCAAGGAAGCCTGCAGTTGGTCAGTTCTACTTCGATCAGTAATGACCACATCAAACAGTAAGAATTACTGTAGAGAGGGCTTCCAGGACATATGGAAAATTAGACCAAAACCCCCATAAATTAACCGCGCCCCCCCCCCCCCAC
>NW_005842795.1:16133-31291 GCF_000455745.1 Alligator sinensis
CCATTTCACAGACTTTTTTGTGTGAAAGTGCAGGTGTTATACTCTTTAGTGAGTTTCAGAGTAAGTCACTGAGGATATATATTTTATTTAACTTTCTGGATCAAATGGCTCCAGTGTGAAAAAGAAAGGGCAGAAGTTAAAAACAAAGCTTTGTTAATAATAGACTAGAGATAGGGTCAAACTGCAACAGTTAAATTGGAGTTGGGCTTTTGAACACTGCAAAAGTTCTGTTATGTTTGTTCCAGGGTTTTGTTTCAGGAAGATTTCTCACATGTATAATAAAATTACATTTATTTACACCCATGCATTAATAGGCAGATGTACTTTTCTTTGGAAGAGAAATATTAATCTAATTTTATTTATAATTTTTAAATAATTTTCTAGTTTTCTTCACAGTGGTGCTGTAAGACTTAATGTTTGGTAAATCTCTCTTCTACCTTTATTAAAGCTGCTATAGAACTGGAAATTACTATTGTTGTCATATTAATAACCATAAAAAAAATGGTGAGGACTTTAATAAAACCTTTTTCTTCTGTTTTCCTTTACTAAAGACTTTGTGCTTATTACTGGATTGTCTTCTAATACCAGAGAACACTCCTTCTGACTCCCCTTGTGAGCTCTGAAATAGTTTGCATTTGCCAACATCTGAGCCTTTGTTGGAGCACTCTCCTCCAAGATCAGGTGAGTGTCTGAATTCAGAGAAGGATATATGAATATGCCATCCACTTTCCACCTATGTACTTGTTGTGATTCTCATGTAACTTAGTGCATTCTGGGTTTTGTTTGAAACCGGAAATGATGAAATATTGTGAAAGCACTTGTTGTGAAGTACAGTAGATGCAAAATATGATGTCCTATCATGAATTTTAGACCAATTTTTAGATAAAAGTTGGTTCAGTTAAGTTTGAGGTAGACCTTAACATACATGTAAAACATACATTCTCGTTGACATGCAGCCCATGAACTGTTCAAGACTGCCTGCCTATCTCTAGTGTTGTGTACCGTATAAATGATAATAGAGACTAGCCATATTTCTTGAGTTTTTTCTTACCTGGAATTGGTTATCCCATAGAATTTAGTAAGTGGTGGATCAGAGAAATGAGAACAATAAAATTTCCTTCCCAAAGGACAATTTTTTTATTACTTTATTGACCCTAAAACAAAGAAATGTATTCCACGGGGGTAAAAAATTCCAGACACAGAAATAGAACCAGATGTCCCTCTCCAGGTATGATCTAGCATAATAAAGTAATAAGAGAAGCAGCATGGGTATGGATATTATTGTATGATTCTAGGAGGCTTGCAAGGCAGAATGTTGAAGTTCAAGTGACATTAATCACCAAAGCTGTTCTGTAATCACTAGAAATGCAGTACCAATGAGATGTGTTGCTATTATGAAACAGAATTTACAAATGTACATTGTGTTTATTGGACATCATTGAGTGATGACTGACATCGCAGGCAATTTGAGACTACCCCTCTAAAAATTCGTATTAATATTATATATACTTCATTTGCCACTTTCATGTGGAAGGATCCTAGTGAGCTTTCAGTCAGACCTGAAATGCAGCTATTCCTGAGGATGAGAGCAGCAGCCTTTCTGCATGAACACCACAATACAGGCATTATTTGAGATGGGAAATTAAAGATAATTCCTCCAATTGGCACTGAGGGAGTGTTAAAATGGGGAATGCACAGTTATTCAACTTACTGTTTGGACCATAATGACCACAAATAGAAAGAACTAACTTCCATTCTGAAAATAGGCATGTCAGCAATGCAACATGCTGCTGCACCAAGCTGAAGCATTGGGTTAGTAGCATCTTAGGAGGAATATTAAATCAGCAATTTTAAATCAGCAGTATTACTTTCAGAAGATCCTAGGTTTAACCTGGGTTGTCTTCTGTTTAAATACTAACTTTATCCGCCTTTCCTTAGTCTGATAATCTCATATCTGTATGTGGTTTGGGATACCATGTCCATAAGGGTGTAATACGGGGAACAAATGCTATTTTGTGCACAGTCAACAGATGAAACTAGGAAATATTTTGTTAGTGTTAGAGTGATGCTCAGGTATGTAGGTTGTAGCCGTGTTGGTCTAAGGACATAGGCAGACAAGGTTCCTTGGGTGAATTTGATATCTTTTATTAGACCAACCCAAATAGTTAGAGAATAACACATTTCTATGAATTTTCTAATTGTAGGACAACTTTGTTATTCCTAGTCCTTATGTGTGTATGCACGAGTAGAGAGATTGATAGGAAAAGAGTGCAGTGAAAGAATACCTTATGTACAAGACTGGGTGCAATTGTAGTCTATAGGTTTAGTGAACCATTTATACCAGTAGCGATACTTGGATGATGAACATTCTTGTGAAAAGAAAGAACTGAATGAGAAGATCAGGGGAGTTTTAATCATGTAGTAGGTAGGTATGTGTTGGTCTAAAGACTGCCCAGGGATGGGCACAGTAACTCACTGTCACAAGGTCTACAATTTCTTAGCCAAGGAATCTCTCCTCACACCTGTAGTTCATTAGTTATTTCATCTAAAGGTGACTTATTGATTAAGTATTGGCCAGATTGGGTCCAAAAGGCAATTCAGTCTGTCTAGGCTTCTCCTCAACATGTGTGCAGAGATGGAGCTAGAGCCATTGGTTTTCTGACCATTCCTTGACTGAAGTTACTATCCTTTTCCCCTGCATGTAGTCTCCTCTTTGGACAAATTCTTCCTTTCCTATTCTCAAAGTGTGTGTTTTTCCCACTGATATTGATTTGTGAATTTCATTTTATAGAGCCTTTCCTGATGGGTGTATTCAAGTTCATGAAGCATGGTCTAGGCACCCTACTCTTGTAATCTGTGTTATGAATAATGCCTGTCTTAAACACAGCCAGGTCATGATACCAGCACGTAGCAATCATAGCTGTCTGAATGGTAATGGGTGAGGATGTTTACAATAGATTTGGTATGTTTGAATCTTAGCTTAGGTTGGTAAATCGCGATGTCCTCTGTGGAAGTTAGTCAACTCTCCTCTGTGTCAAACTGCCATGAGATTGGGCTTGGGCCCTATATAGTTTCCCAGTATAACAAAATAGACCTGAAATGTTTGCTATCTTTTCACATTCCCCTAGAACTTCCATTTCTTTCTGCGCTCATCTTTCAACCATCCTCAAAGACTGTATAACAAAGTTAGTGACTTTCCCTCTGGCCCTTGAGGGCTGCATACAACTCCCCGTGGAATCCAAAAGTTCTGTTCCAAGCATTAGATAGAACAGATACTAGGGTACGATTTCTCCTCTTCTCTCCACGAGCTACTGAAATGAACTGTTGGTAGACTCCCTGTCCTACCTATATTTTTAAATAAATTTAGCTTTGGTATAAGCAGGCACAATTGCACTGTACTTGGTGGAGTTTATCAGAGCTGAATCTAAGCATAATATTTATCTATTCCAGATTGAACAGATCTATTTAGGAATCTGTTCATTATTTACTTGTCTGCTCAAATTGTCTGTTCAGTATCCACCTGGAGTCTCTTTTTAAAAAATTATTATTTTTGCATTCTCAAATTGGGCTAAAAGAAAACCCTCAAGGTTGACAAGGACTGAGATTGACAGAACTATGGCTCTTTGAACTCCCTGTTGTCCATTTAAATTTTAATGTTTCTATCATTTGTTCCTCAGTGTAAATTAACAGCCATGGCAGTGTGTTGGGTTTCTTTTCTGAAGTCAAGACTTTAAATTTAATTCAATAGCCTAGATTTACAGCTATTCTATATTTCACAAGGCAGAATCAATAATGTGACTGAAGTGAAGAAGATAAAAATTTATGGTATCTTGCAATTTAATGGTTGAAAAGATGCAATTGGAGAGATCATAAATTGTGAAGGAGTTTATGCTTCATTGCTCCTGATTCAGTGCTTGCTGTTAGAACTTGATTTGTGACTATTCACAAGGTGTGATTAATGGTGTGATCGATGCTTGCTTCAGTGCAGTAAAGCAGTTGTAATGCTCTTCATTAGAATAAATAAAATAAATTGACTGAAGCTTTATAAAAACTGTGTAACATTTAAAATCTAAAATGTCAATTTTTTTTCCTGTTACAATTTAGGTTTCTTCAGGCAGTTTCCACCTACATCACATCACTCATTGTCATTCTTTTTGGATATTATAGAAATCCATGTGGGTTTGGGTTAGCTTTATGTAAAGCTCACTGAAGAGGAAAAAAAAAAGAGAGAGGTTGAATAGGACTGACTGGAGCCAAGGATATGCTGGTGGCTGTGTTTTGCCATTCTGTAAATGTACATTTATTCTCCTTTAACATGTGCAAGTTCAAAGGAATCAAGGCATAAAATGACCCTTCCATACACAATTGTACTAAAAAACAATACAATTAATAATTTTCATTGTTTTTAGATAGGGTGGATGTACAATCTGCAGCATAGCAGAGACGATGAGGATAAAGGGGCATTTTTAGTCAGTTTTTTTGTTTAAGAATGTATATTGCATAACCCATAAAACAGGCAGAGGGATATAAAAAAACCAAAACAGCTATGAAAGGCAGTAAGATGCAATGATTTTGATATACTTATAAGAAGAACTGGGCTCCAGAAGATGCAAACAAGGAATAGGCAAACTAGGATGCCTTGTACATGCCATTTAAACCCCTCTCAATATATGCATCATTTTGATGTTTAAAAACTTCTCAGTTTAAACATGCTGTATAAAATCTGGGGATGATGAAGCCATATTGTGAAATTTTAGGGAAAATTCTAGAGTGGCTCAAATCCAGGGCTCCTCTCTCTATTTCAGTCCTGTTTGTTTGTGACAGTCCCATTGAGAGATGAACCTCTTAATTACCGGGAGAGATTCATGAGGTTTTCCCAGTTCTCCCTTGTTTTCACTGATCCCATGGATAAAAACTGTCTGTCTCTCAAACCCTTTGTTGTGACTCATTTTATGACCTCAGGTTTGCCACTGCTTGCAATAAGAGCTAGAAGTAAATATAAACATGCTGGTAAGAAAAGTGATGCTAGTTTTAAGAGAATCGTTTTCTTCGGCTATCCCTCAATACGAGGATGGTGTCTGCTGTGCAGGGGGAGGGGTATCCATTCAATACTCAACCCCATTGCAAGAGGAAGGCAGTCACAGATGGGAATCAAAATCACAGCAAGATAGATGGAGAAAAGGGTTGGGGTGATGACACAGCCCTGCTTGACACAAGTATGGATGGTAAATGGGTCTGTCTCTGATCCATTGGAAAGGACTATGGTGGTCATCACATCATGCAGCAGCCTGAGGACACTGATGAATACTCATAATACAGTGAACACAAAAGTTCCTGTAATTCATAGATCTTAATAAATGCCGGATCAGAAGCATCAGTGAGCCATGCACTTAGCCGGTTTGAATTGCACAGAAAATAAATTTGGAGAAACTTTCAGTATCTTTTGAGATGTGGCTACATTAGAGATAGAGTTTCTACTGTTGTGCCCACCTAGTTACAGTGTAGCTGTTGTAATCTCAATAAGAGTACCATATACTCTGCCATCTCAGGATAAGAGTTTATTGTACCTTTTACAAATAGGATCAAAATTCAAGTGTTAGCCATTAGGGCTGTGCAAAGCTTTGGTCGCTGATTCGATTCGGAGGAGATTCAGATTGATTCAGTGGCTGAATCTCCGAATCAGGAGACCCATTAATCTCTCCGAATCAAATTGGAAGCCTCTGAATCAATTCGGAGAGGTTCAATGATTCGTCCATAGATACAACTTTATATGGTTTTTCTACATACCTCGAGGTACCAGGCACAGCTTGTGAATCCTGAGATGGTGGGGCGGATGGAGCATCCCACAGGAGCACCGGGGTTTGAACCCCGTGCACTTGATGGCGGACCCAGAAGTGGACCAGAAGTGCTGCTGGGTCTGCCGCAGAGCGCGTGGGGGACCTCCAAACCCACCGGCTTGGTGACTGATGCCTTCTGGGTCTGGCAGGGGGCACCCAGGGTCCCCCTGTGGCTAATTGCTGAGCCAGAGGGTACGGGGGGGGTCCCCCACATGCTTGCTGGCGGACCCAGAAGTGGATCAGGTCTGCTGCCAAGCACATAGGGGACCACCCAGCATTCCCGTGGGATGCTCCATCCACCCCAGCATCTCAACATTCATGAGCTGCACCTAGTACCTTGAGGTATGTAGAAAAAACCCCATATAAAGCTGTGTCTATGGCCAAATTGCTGATTCTCTGAATCAGAATCTTATCAGGACAGTGATCTGAATCAGCAAATTGAATCACTGTCCCCCGAATCAGGCCAAATCCGAATTGAATACTGCCCACTTCCCACACCCCTATTAGCCATAGTTTAAATCTTTCTGGTGAAGAAGACACTCTCATCTCAGACATTTATCTTAGGGTGAAAACCCAGTAACCCACATAAATAGACAGCCTTTGTATGTAACCCCTGCATAGACACTTCATAACTGCAATTGCAGCCATGGGCAACTGGTGCCACCTTAGTCAGGGGGACACATGTCCCCCCAGCCACCAGTCAATGACTGGGGGGGGATCCCCCCCGTGGCCAATCTCACTGACCGGGGTAGGTGGTTCCCCCACAACAGATTTCACCAATGGGGCAATGGGGAGGGGGTTCCCCTGGTACTCTCACTCCTGTGCAACCCATACACGTCACCACTGACTACAGCCACTGGAAAATTGTTGTGTCTGAGTGGCTCCCACCATATGGTGTTTTAGCTTGTCAACAGTTGTACTTACTGGATCTGCTAGCCTTGCCTCTAATCATTTCCACCACTGCAGAAGGGCAAAAGCGTTGCTGAATGGAAAAGATATAGAGCAAGGTCCTTTCACAACGTCCCTGCTGCCCCAGACAGGGGAGGGCAGGATTGTCTGTTTTTCAACTAGCAGTTTTCCCTGAATGTATTTATGTCTCTGTCTTGGAGGCCTGTAATACCTATACGTTTCTGAGTAGGGAAAACATAGAAAAAACTGTCCTGAGTAGCCAGTAGACAGAGGTATAGTATAGGTATAGTATCGTGCTTGAGCAAAGAGATCTGTACAGTGAGGAGCTTCTTACATGACAGAGAAAGCAAACTGCCCTCTCAGATGGACTGCTGTCTTGGCATCTCAGACAACTACTCAACCATCAGTGTCCTGAGCCTTTCCTTTCCTGTTACTAAAGGCTTCTGTAGCAGTATATGTATGTACCAGTGTATTATTGTATCTACTGTAACACAACACATGAAGTCACCTTGGCTACTGAATAAACATTGTTTTCTTCTCTCCCAATTCCATAAAATTTGTCTTGAAAGAAGTGTATGAGAAATAGCAAGGGACCTTCCATAATCAATTATCATCTTATTTTACCTTAGGTGTTTGTACTACCACTCGCTCATCACCATAGTATCTGCGTACTTTCCACATAAAATCAATAGCAATAGAAAAGCCCTTAAGAGATTTCATGGAGTCTCTGGCACATCTCCCTTCAGGGGTATAATCTTTGTTTGGGGGAGGGGTTTTGGTGTTGATTTTTTTTAGCTTTGCTTAATTTCCTGTTATTACCTACATGCATGCACACACATACATGAATGCATGTACACACAGACATATGCACTCACGCACTATATTAATAGAATGCTGTCATTATATTGACGAGAGATATTTTTAACTGAGAGCTTTACCAGGAGAGTAGAGCTCTGTTTGTTCAAACACAGCATGCAGTAAGTTTCAATGCTAAGGAATTGTCTACATGGGAAAGATTTTGCAAAATAAGTCAGGGTGTGAACTTAAAATGCAATAGCCATTTCACACTCCTAAGTTTGGTGCCTATACTTTAAAAAGGGAGAGTTGTTCAAGGATTCAGAGAAGTTCAGAACTGTCAGAATTATGAGCAGTGGGGCCAGGAAAGGGAGAGAGGGGATGGGGGCCAGCCAGTAGGAAGTGTCAAAGGATTTTTACCTGAAATCCTGCCATTTTTCCAGAATGAGGCTGCACTGATGTGCCTACTTAAAGCCCTGAGTTGGATATATATGCCAAGTTGGCCCTTGTTTGGCTAACTTTTTTTTCTTTTATAATATATGTGGAGGAGAAGGAGCTGTCTACCTTTTATCTTATAGTCTAATGGTTGGAGCACTTGCCCAGAAACCCAGGACACGTTTATACATGCTCCAGGGATAGTGGAGACAGCACTTGAATTAGAGCAGCTCCAAGAGCTGCTCTAATTAAAGCACATCAGCGCCTTGAGTATCGGCATCCTCGTGCTTCAAAATGGCGGCAAGAGCGCTCGAACTAAGGCTTGTTTGATGAGCTTTAGTTCAAGCACCCCTGCTGCCATTTTGAAGTTCAGGGACACTGATACATGAGATTTGGGAGGAAGCTGGAGTGTGGTAATTACCATGCTCCAGGAGACTCGATTAATTGTCTGCTCCAATGCACTGTAATTACAGCACATCAGAGCAGCCTCCATGCTCATATACAGGCACCCCCAAGGTTCTAGACCATCATCTAGACCATGGGCTCCACAATTCAAAAAGGATGTGGAGAAGCTTGAGAGAGTCCAGAGAAGAGCCACACACATGATCAGAGGTCAGGGAAGCAGACCCTACGATGACAGGCTGAGAGCCCTGGGGCTCTTTAGCCTGAAAAAGCGCAGGCTCAGGGGTGATCTGATGGCCACCTACAAGTTTATCAAGGGTGACCACCAGCATCTGGGGGAATGTTTGTTCACCAGAGCGCCCCAAGGGATGACGAGGTCGAATGGTCACAAACTACTTCAAGATCGTTTCAGGCTGGACATAAGGAAGAACTTCTTTACTGTCCGAGCCCCCGAGGTCTGGAACAGCCTGCCACCGGAGGTGGTTCAAGCGCCTTCATTGAACACCTTCAAGATGAAACTGGATGCTTATCTTGCTGGGATCCTATGACCCCAGCTGACTTCCTGCCCTTTGGGCGGGGGGCTGGACTCGATGATCTTCCGAGGTCCCTTCCAGCCCTGATGTCTATGAAATCTATGAAATCAGCCATGAAGGCAGTTCAAACCCTCTTCCCTTATCTCCTAACCAACAAAATATTGACAAGGCTGAGCTTAGTGCACTTAACTTCCCTTCTGCTGAAGCTGTGCCACTGAGGAGCTGAGAGTAGAAAACTCACGGACCAGAAGGGGGTAAGCAAGAAGGATCATGACTCTGTAGCCTGGTGATGAAGGCAGTACCCTGAGAAAGAGGGGAAAGTCCTAGGTTCCAGCCCTTGTTCCTACTCTGTTTATTTATTTTACATCAAATGCCTATTAGATAAAATATATTAATAGTAAAAAACCCTGAAGATGTTTAGAGATTCAGAGAGGAAAGGCATTCTCATGTATTGGACTTGTTTTCCTTCCTGAGAAGCATTTTTTTTCTGTATAACCTCAACCTAGAAGCAAATTAATATTTGTCTTTGTGAAGAGAAGGGGAGCCAACAGGCACTGACCAGCCGGGGTGGGGTGTGGGACAGAGCTGTGAACAGCCCTGTGGTGGGGGGGCGTAGGAAAATGGGAAGGGTGGCTCCCAGCCCTGCGTGCACTGCTGGGCAAGCATGGGGGCAGGGGCGTATGCTCCCCAGATCTGTGTGCAGGGCGTGGGCAGGCTGCCGCTGCAGGCCTTGTCCTGGGCACCATACTTTGTTGCTACAGCACTGGTGGTAGCACTCAAATAGCACTGTTCATTAGAGGTTCTCAAAGACCTCAAAGTGCCACTATTTCCATTTTTAAGAGGGAGAAATGGAGAGGCAGAATGACCCACCCAATGCTATGCAGACCCTCATTTTTTTTCTTGTAGTCCTGAGTCCTGTTCACTGAACTCTGTTACTTTTCTTACCGATGGAGAAAGCACATCACTTTCTCAGGGTTATTCCCTTATGCTTCATTTAATAGGCAAGTTAGTGCAACATTACCTATGCTAGCAGTAACTAACATAAAATTTGTTGAAAAACTGTCATAACTGAATCAGCTCTTGTGGTTTTTATGGTGGCTGTTGCTGTTTAAGAGATGCCATTTATTTCTCTGCTGATGATGCAAGCTTGTGGTTTACAGCCAGAGTCTGTCTTTGTTTCCTAAGAGCTAGCACAGTTTCAGTCAAGTGCAGGTGTGGTTATTCATTAGGTTTTTGCAGTACCTGTTTGATATCCACAGCTTTCATGAGAGCTCCTACTATTGCAACCAGTATATGATCCTGCTGTTATCTTTTGATGAAGTGCTTCTTCCCTGAGAGAGCAAATGATTGTAGAACCATATTTTGTTTTGTAGGTTTTTTTCCAGATAGAACATAACAGGAGAACAAACATAACATTTGTACTTTAATTCTTTTTCCTATGAAGCCCATCTTCCATGGCTACGTTTTCAATGGCAGAGGCAGAGTCTGCCAGTCCTTGACACATAGGTAACCCAAAAGGGAATTATGTTTAGGGATGGACAAAGGCATTCACAAAGACATAGGGAGCATCCTGAGATGTATAAGCATGGTTATACTGCAGCGCACCATCAGAGCAACTTGAGTCTAGTTTTACCTCATTAGGTTGTACGTACCTCATTGGGTTGTAGTTATATGCACAAGGAAAACAACCAATCTAAGTAATCATTCTGATGTGAAGTGAGGTCTTTCAAGGAGTGGAGCCTGATGTCTTTCTAGAACAAAAAATGTAGAACATTTCTTTGACATAGCTTTCCTCCAGTAATTATTTAAAAATTCCTAAACACCCCTCAACTACTAACTCTCCACCCAGTGAGGTACAACAGTGAAAGAGAACAGAGACTCCTTTTACAATTTAACTCTTGAAAGGTATTTGGATGCCCTGGTGCAGTAAGTATACAGAGAGATGAAATAGGAGTTAAAAGGGGGAAAACTGGAGATGCTCCAAAAGAGTTCCTCTCCCCATAAATGTGCTTTTACACCTCCAAATATACTTCAATTGAATAAACAAGATATATAATTATGTATGGCACTTTAATATTGTTTCTGGTTTCAGAAATAACCTCTTACTGATCCTGGCAACAAGATATGCCTAGATGACCAAAACACAAGAGCTTTACAAGAAATAATGGCCACAAGCTAGCAGAGAGCAGATTTAGATTGGACATTAGGAAGAACTTCTTCACAGTTAGAGTGGCCAGGGTCTGGAACGGGCTCCCAAGGGAGGTGGTGCTCTCCCCTACCCTACTCTTTCCTGCTTATGCAGGGGGTCGGACTCGATGATCTATTGAGGTCCCTTCCAACCCTAACATCTATGAATCTATAAACTGTATATAACTCTGAAACTTCAGATATCTGAAGATGAAGTTCACAGTGTCCTTCATAGCTATAGTACCCTTGCTATGGCATGATACTTGATTCTGATCTCTCTGTGTGCAAAGGGTCAAAAAGGTGATGCCAGCATTCACTGAAAATGCTGGCAGGGGTAAACTCTGCACTTCATTTATCTTGGTGTTCTCTCAGGGCAATCTCTCAATCTCACAATAGACAAAAATGTGTAGTCATTTTAGGATGCTAGGATTAAAGATTATAGGGGCAAATGGAGGAAGGAAGTAAAGGAAATAAACCTCAATACGATAGCTGAGATGGTACATTTCAGAATAAAACATCATAATGTCTCTGTCATTGATCTGTGACACAGAATAATAGAATAGAGAGAAGGGGAAAAATCTATACCAATTCATTACTGTTTTCTATAGCCTAAGAAGCAGGTTATACTAGTCAGGTGGAGCACTGCACAGAGGTAGGTATTGCTGCTTCCGGCACTTGGATTAGCACTGCAGTGGGCCATGCAAACATACCCTATTATATTTACTAGTGATTTAGTTTTTAATTGTCCCATGTTGACAATTCCAGGGGGAGGAATTCTTCGGCCTAATATATCTCACTGCCAAGAACATTTTCTTAATATTCAATCTGTCCCTGCCTTAATTTGAACTCATTACTCCTAATTATATGCCTCTTTACCACACATGCTAATTTTTCTTTTTCCTTGGTGTCAACCTCTTTCAAAAAGCTGTGGAATTTGATCACGTCCTATATTAGTTGTTACTTAGATAACTTCTACATATCTCATCTTTCCTCATAAGTTAGCCTTATCAGGCCCCTGATTATCTTTGTTGCTTTTCTCTCCGCTAATTTTGGTATAACATCCCTTTCTGGTAATGCAGTGGTTGGAAGTGAACACAATAGTTCCAGGATAAGTGAACCAGAGAGAAGACTTTTGCCTCCCTGCACCAGACATGAGATATTTGAGTAGGATAGTTCACGTCATATCAATCAGATTAGTCAGTGCTTGTGTTATTCACATACAGCTTCAACCAACATCTGCTCAGCCCACTCCCCCACCCAGATTCCTAATAATTTATCTGTCCTTGATTCTGCACACCCTCCTGCTCAATATTGTCAAGTGAACAATGAGTTATAACATCTTGAGATGTACATATGGAAATCTACTAGAAAGACTGTCTTCCCCTCCCCGTTATCTCTTTTTGTCAGTTCTCTGTGTCTGTCTAATATCTACTGGTTTCTTCTAGATACCTCACAGTTCATTAGGGGTTGCTCAATTTATTAGGAACCAATCATGCATTCATACCTCCTTCCATCTGAAGTGCACTTTTAAATGTTAGACTACACACTAATCAAGTTGAACATGATAATGAGAACACGTTCACATTGTTAAGGTAAATGACCCAATGCACTCATAGTGAAGACATATTTGAACTACAATTTGTGCTTTGCATTGCAATATTGAACATTCTGGGGACTCCGAGTGCATTGTTTTGTGGCTGCCTTCAAATGTGTGATTATCATTACACTGCTGGTAGAATATTGGCTGTTTCATTGCTGCTTTGTGATACATTTCTAGGTGCCATTAGGTGGGGAGGATTTTATGGTAAATTTGTGTTTTAAATTGGATTATAAAGGCATGAAAGATACCTTTAGCCACTTTTACATCTATGTACAAGAACAAACACTGCACTACTGAATGGCATCATCATTTGAGATCAGATGTCATTGGTCTGCACCTGTGGAAGTAAGCAGGTGTTATTTTCATTGCAAACAGAATTGGGCCCCAGGGCTGTGGTGCAGGTGATGTTACAAAACAAAAGGGTGAGAAATTAAATCTTTTGTTTGGAGAGAGAGAGTTAGTTGTCAAAGATTTCTTTTTGCATTTTGAATGGGACATATCCTGTCCAGAGCAGTAGAGAAATTCCAGAGGTAGGTATTTCAAATTCAAGTGAAATCCTAAAATCAATTTGTAGTAGATGAGGAATTTTGTGCTGGGACAGTCGCACATGAAAAAAAATGAGCTTTTTAGGTTAGTAATGGGCTTGGTCCTGCAGCTAATGGATTGTTTATGTGAGCTAAAGAGACACAATTAGGCCTAAGGTCTGAAATCTTGTGCCAGAAAGCGCTGGCTATGTTTGCAGGGCAAAATGAAGTTGTGATTGTAGCAGGTGCAGGCATACCTGTGAAGGCATAGAGAGTAGGGCCTTTAACGAAGACTAGCAACCTGCGTGCATAACCAAGCTCCCTGGAGGGTTTGCTGTTTGGTGTCTAGCACATGTGAAAGCCCATGCTTCTGTATGTTTACTGGTGTTACCTGTGCTAGATAGATTAATTTTATAAGGTATGCTACTATCACACCTTCATTTTGCCTTATTTAGAGGCATCCTGAGAGTCAGAGAACTTACTTAGCTTGCTCTGTGCCTAAGGGGCAGTTTATTATGGAACATTTTTCACCTAGGACAATCCCAGGTGAACCCTTGACAGAAGCTGATAGTTTTAGGGTGTCTATACATGTGCTCCAGGGTTGGGGGGAGGGGGGGAGGCACTTTAATTAGAGCTGCTGTCAGAGTCAATTCAATTAAAGTGCCCGCAGTGTCAAGTATATTCAGTGTCCTGCCCTTCAAAATGACATCAGGGGCGCTTTAACTAAACCTCGTTCGACAAACTTTAATCAAAGTTTGTCGACTGAGCTTTAGTTAAAGTGCCCCTGCCACCATTTTGAAACATGGGGACGCTGAATACACCTGATGTGGAAGCTGCTGGAGCGTGCTACTTAGCACACTCAGCAGACTCACAGCAGATTCAATTAATCTAGTCTGTTCCAATGCATGCTAATTAGCACGTGTCAGAGCAGAGGATTGTCATGTGTATAAGCACCCTTAGTATCAGTAAATTCTAGTTGCCCCCTTAGCAGCGTGCAGTATTTCTAAACAACGTAGAAAGGTGTGAATTAGCACTCACCCGTCTTTCTGTGACAGCTGCCAGAAGATGTGGGCAACACATCCCCTTATTTTAATCTTTAAAAAGTTTCAGTTCCAATCACTTAGCAATCCATATCTATGAGCTTTTGGCTGTCATTGCCTGTATTAGAAATTCTTATTTACGAGGGCAATTGTTTGTTCAAAATAGCATAAAGCTGAGATGTAGTTCCAAGCCATTTTTTGTTTTATTTATATTTTTTCATTTGATTAAAATGTAAATGCTAAAATTTAACAATTAGCAAAAAGTTCACATCCACCTTGAACACTGCAGACAAAATTCAGGCCTGACTTATCAGTACATTGCAGGGTAAGAGAGAAGATGGTGGAAGAAGGAACAAGAAAGGAGACTCTATTGTTAGTTTCTCTCTCAAACAGAATAATGAAAATTAGGGTTGGAAAGGACCTCAGGAGGTCATGTAGTCTAACCTCCTACTCAAAGCAGGACCATCTCCAACTACATCAACCTAGCCAAGGCTTTGTCTAGCTGGGTCTTAAAAACTTCCAAGAAGTCCACAGCCTCTCTGAGTAACCTGTTCCAGTACTTTACTATCCTCCTAGTGAGAGAGTTTTTCCTAATGTCTAACCTAAACTTCCCCTGCTGCAACTTGAGACTATTGCTCCTTGTTCTGTCATCTGCCACCACTGAGAACAGTTTAGCCCCCCTTCAGGTAGTTGAAGGCAGCTATTAAAGCCCTCTCAGTCTTCTCTTCTCTAGACTAAATAAGCCCAGTTCCGTCACCCTCTCCTTAGAAGTCCTGTGCCCCAGTCCCTGAACCATTTTTGTTGCCCTCTGCTGGACTCTCTCCAACTTCTCCAACTTTCTGTAGTGGGGAGACCAGAACTGAACACAGTACTCTAGATGTGGCCTGAACGAGGGA
>NW_005842795.1:31318-52562 GCF_000455745.1 Alligator sinensis
GCAAAATAGGCCATATTCAAATTCGGTTTGAATCCGGGGACAGTGATTTGATTCATTGATTCAGATCACTGTTCTGATTCGATTCAGCCAAATCCAAATCTGAAGATTCAATGCTGATTCAGAGAATCAGTGATTCGGCCATAGACACATCTTTAAATGTTTTTTCTACATACCTCAAAGTACCAGGTGTGGCTTGTGAACACTGAGCTGGTGGGGCAGATGGAGCATTCCACAGGAGCATGGCGGGGGAGGGGAGGGGGGGGCCCACATGCTGGCGGTGGACCTGGAAGTGAACCGGAAGTACTTCTGGTCCACTTCTGGTCCACTGCTGAGCACACAGGGGTCTTCCCTGTGCCCTTCTGGCTCGGCAATCAGCTACAGGGTGACCCAGGAGGCACCAGTCACCTAGCTGGGGGTGGGGGTGCTCCGCGCGCTCTGCAGCAGACCCAGAAGTGGACCGGAAGTGCCTCTGGTCCACTTCCGGGTTCACTGCCAAGTTCACTGGGGACCCCCCTGCACTCCCGTGGGACTCTCCATCTGCCCCAGAATCTCGGTGTTCACAAGCTGCCTGGTACCTTGAGGTATATAGAAAAAACATTTAAAGCTGTATCTATGTTCAAATCATTTAATCTCTCTGAATCGATTTGGAGGGTTCCGATTCGATTTGGAGAGATTAAAGGGTCTCCTGATTCAATTCAGATTTGGAGATTCAGCTGTCAAATTGGGCTGAATCTCCACCGAATTGAATCAGTGACCAAAACTTCGCACAGCCCTAATAATCACTTCCCTTGATCTGCTGGCAATGCCCCTACTAATACAGCCCAGTATGTCATTCACTTTTGGAGCCCAGGTAACTTGGGTATATACTCTTCTTCTCCAATTGAAGGGGATTGTTAGCTGGCAAGTGTGCTGTGGGGTGGGAACTGCAGACTGCTCAGTTTCCCTCCATCCCTATAGAACCAAGCCAGGACAGTCAGGGGACTTAACTATATACACATTTATTTACTTTAACTTATCACAAGGGGAAGGAACATGGATACAAACATATGTACAAAGTATAGATATATTTATAAGAAATCTAAACCAGTAACATAAACAATACCCTCTGGGTAAATGACATTAAACCTTATACCAGTGCTCCAGATACAGGTAAGTCACAGGTAAGTATCTGATCTGAAACAGATAAACCCCAAAGATAAACTCAATCCTGAGGGGAAACCCCAATGCCCTTGGGCTTTTTCCAAGCCCTACAAAAAAGCTGGTAACTTTAGGGGAGGCCCTCTCAGTGGGACCTCCCCTTTCAGGAGCCTTTAACTAACCGGGGGGGGGGACTCCCTTCCCCCGTGGGAATCCTCTTTTCCCTGCATCTCATGACTCCCAGGCCTGGAGGGTGGTCCTCGTCCTCTGTGCCAGGCTGCTCTCTCGCCTGCAGTGGGCTTTGGGGGGGATGGGGGGGGTCGCTGTCCCCTGAAACAGGGATCTGTTATGCAGGGCTTCTGGGGCCTCTGGCTTGGCTCTGTTGGCTGGCTCAGTAGCCTGATCACCGTCTGGCTTTCTGGACTCAACCTTTTGCTATGGGTTGGAGGCCTGGGCTGCCTCATGTAGCACCAGGCTCGGTCTGCTCCTGGACCCTCCGTGCAGCGCCTCCTGCACTGAGCTCTCAGCCTCGTTCTGGGGGTTGAGGACCTGAGCTGCCCAAGCGCTCCAAAGGTCCTACTCTGTGCACCATCCTGTGCACTGTCTCTCTGGCTGCACACCAGAGGTCGCAGACCTGAGCCGCCTCACGCAGCTCCCAGGGTCTGGACGCCGTGTGCTATGCTGCATACCGAGAGCCTAGCTGCTGGAGCCATCCACCGTTTTCTGCTGATGGAAGTCTTCAGGGGCACTTCTGGGCTACTGCTTCACCCTACTTCGCAGCTCTCCTCAGCTCTTCTAAGCCCCGCTCTTCTCTCTTCTCACTCCTGGATGTGTTTCCCTCATGCTGGGAATGCAGCTTCTTTTTATATACTCCAGGGCTCCGCCCCTGAAGTCTTCCAGACCTGAGTGTTGCAGTCTTCAATCAGGTCCACGGGAGGGGACTCCTCTCCCCCTCCCCTCAGGAAAGGGGCGACTGAACTCATCTTGCTGCCTCCTGATTGGGGGATGAGCTCCACCAATCCAAACAGCAAGATTTCAAGCCTGGAACTCAACCCAAGCTCCAAAAGGCAAGCCTGCTACACTTTTTTTGCATCAACGGCACACTATTGGCTCATATTCAGCTTATTGTCCATTGTAACCTCCAGGTCTTTTTCTGCAGAACTGCTACTTAGCCAGTTAGTCTCAAGCCTGTACTGGTGCATGGAATTGTTCCATACTAAGTGCAGGACTTTGCATTTCCTCTTATTGAACCTCATGAGATTTCTTTTGGTTAAAAGCCTTGCTAAAGTCAAGGCATGTCATGTCTACTGAGTCGGTCATTTCATCACAGAAGGCAATCAGATTGGTCAGGCATGACTTGTCCTTGGTGAATCCATGATGACTTTTCCTAATCACCTTCTTCTCCTCCAAGTACTTAGAAATAGATTCCTTGAGAATCCACTCTATGATTTTTCCAGAGACTGAGGTGAGGCTGACTGGTCTGTAGTTCCCTGCATCCCCCTTCTTCCCTTTCTTAACGATGGATAGTATAGTTGCTCTTTTTCAGTCGACCAGGACTTCCCCTGATCACCAAGAGTTTTCAGAGATAATAGCCAGAGGCTCTGCAGTCAGAGCAACCAACTTCCTTAGCAACCTGGGGTTCATCGCATCTGGCCCCATGGACCTGTAAACATACAGCTTTTCTAAATACTCCTAGTCTGTTCTTTCACTACTGTTGGCTGCTTACTTTTTCCCCCAACTGTGCTGCCAGCTGACCTTGCTAGTGAAGACGGAGGTAAAATATCAGTTTTGATGCCGAGACAGTGATATCATTAGTAGTCTCTGGCCCCACAGGACATAGTGAAGTGTTGTGGAGGTTTACGCACTGACTTTCTGAAACAACAGCAAGATGTTGGACTTGAAGTTCCATATACCAGATGTGTCCACCTTGCACCATGCATGTCACAAGTGGTATGGGCAGCCTCTGGGTGTGGCATTTTATAGAACAGGGAAGGAGCAGGCAACGCAATGACAGATACTTCAGAGCATGGAAAGCAGAGCAGCAGGTCAGACAAGGGAAGGGGATCAGACTGACACCTGGAGACAGCGTGGGGCTTAATTTGTGGCACACCTGCCAAAAATGTTGGCCCCCACTGCCCTATGCTATGGTGCATTGCTCAGTCTGGGGATGCAGGTACCTTCAGCCTTCCTTTGTTCCCACATTGATACCATTGGTACTTCAGAAAGGCTAGAATTTTAACCCTTGGCCTTTAAGGAAAAAAAAAATTATGAAGAGCTGATTTCGGACTCAGCTTTTTTGTATTTTTGAACACAGTGGTCAAAATGTTTTAAGTTTGGCTACTTTTGAGTTTTTTCTACCTCTGGGTTTGAGTCTGGTTCCTAATACTGCTTCTTTGTGAGTGCTATAATTTAAAAGATGATGTATTTGGTTAATTTTTTGGTGTTGGTTTTGTGGCTTGTATTCCTAATGTATAATGAACTGCAAAAAATGGGCAATATGCCCAAAGTCTCAGGGATATTTTTAACATGCCTGTGAAATCTAAACACAAGGAGGCCACCAGGATATCTGAATTTTCTGTAATCTCAGCGTTTAACAGCCTGATGAAGGTGCTAGGAAGCCAAACCCAGCCTTCAGTGAGTTGAGCGGAAGAGTAGCATAGAAGCTTGGATGTGGACTATGCGCCAATATACTGATATATTAAGATGCTTGGTTATAGTGAAAGAATTTGCACAGTGAAAGAAAATAACTTCCTTTGTGATATTTCCAAGAAATGTACAGTTGGCAATGGCCTCTTTCAGAGAAGTCAGCAGCAGCCATTGAGTGAGTCACTGTAGTGCCATCAGTGATGAAGTACATGCAGACTGGCTGGACTAACAAACAATTTTCCCTATGGGATTTCATTGTTTTCACTTATCTGCTTGCAATTCTATTTCCATGGAAATTATATCTAAAGAAGAATTACTAGGCTATCTGCTTTCCCTGCCTGCTGATACTAGGTTGTTCCTTATCACATTTTAGTGTTTCTAAATTTCAGCATCTCAAGAAACAGGTCTTCATTGCTTTCTTTGGAGACTATTGCACAGTAAGATAGATCTAATTATCAAGATATTCCCTTTGATATTTTATCTAAATTTCCTTTCCTTAATTAGCTACCTCCTTTTTGTTTACATCATTCCAATATTATTAGACTATTATGCCCTGACAGCCATTGCTTAGCAAGAATCACATATTTATCTGTGGATTAAGACCTTTTTTAAAGCAAAATAAACTTAGTCAGTACAACAGGAGATGTCCAACTGTCATACAGATTGTGGTGTATAACCTTACACTGTATAGCCATGATGCACTCATTCTTTCAAATATATGTTCCAATCTAGTCAAAACTTTTCTACCAAAACTGGTTCTGAATGAAAAATTGGTTGTGACTATGGGTGCTGACAGACATGTACCTCCCCACTCTAACCCATGGCACTTCACAGAAAGCACAGAAAGACATTCACTGCTGGGTTGGGGCGGGGTGCAGGGGTCAAGCTCCACTTTGGAGCTGGTCCAGCAGAGGAGCTGTCTGCCCGCAGCCTCTGTCCCCAGCTGCCCTCCCCACCCCAGTTCTGTCTGCAGGAAGAGATGGGGGAGAGGGAGAGGGAGGGAGCTGCTGACTGGAGGCTAACTTCTGCACTTTAGAGCTCCTTCATCTGATCCCTCATTAGATGAGTGTTAATTTTTTGCATGATCAACCACTTTTAAAGCACTCTGCAGCCGTGCATGTCTCTCACAGGACAGCTGTACAGTAGAGATGTGCAAAATGGTCCCTATTTGATTCTGATTTGGATTTGGCCCGAATCAGGGACAGTGATTCCATTTGTTGATTTGGATCACTGTCCTTGATTCAATTTGGCTGAATCGAAACCTGAAGATTTGATGCTGATTCAGAGAATCAGTGATTCGGACATAGACACAGCTTTAAAAGGTTTTTCTACATACCTTGAGGTAACAGGTGTGGCTCATGATCGCTGTGATGCTGGGGTGTGTGGAGCATCCCACAGGAGTGTGGCGGGGGCCCTCCACATGCTTAGCAGCAAACCCGGAAGTGGACCGGAAGTACTTCTGGTCTACTTCCAGGTCTGCCTGGGAGCGTGCTGGGGGCTCCTCCCACACCCCTCCCCCGGCTCGGTGATTGGCTGCAGAGGGACCCCAGGTGCCCCCCCAGACCCAGGAGGCACCAGTCACTAAGCCGGGGTGGGGTCCAGTGGACCAGTTCTTCTGGTCTACTTCTGGGTCTGCTGCCAAGTGCGCTGGGGAGCCCCCCATGTTTCTACGGGACACTCTATGCGCCCCAGCATCACAGCACTCACGAGCCCCTGCTACCTAGAGGTATGTAGAAAAATCATTTAAAGCTGCCTCTGTTAGAATCACCAAATCTTTCTGAATCTCTCCGAATCGATTCGGAGGATTCTGATTCAATTCAGAGAGATTAAAGGGTCCTCTGATTCGATTCAGATTTGGAGATTTGGCCACCAAACCAGACCTAATCTCTACTAAATTGAATTGGGGACCAAAGCTTTGCACAGCCCTACTATACAGTGCTTTCATGGGGGGCAAATTGTGTGATAAATGTCACTTCTGTAAGCACCCTAAATGACATTTTTCAGAAAAAGCCTACTTTCCATGATGTTTGTTTTGAAATATTGAATGTCTAAGAAACAAATTATCTTGGCTGAAAAATTAGATATTTAGATTTTAGAATGCTACCTATGGGGAGTTGTATTTATATCGTCTCACATCTCCATTCCCTGCTATGGGCTAGACTATCTCCCTTGATGAAGCATGGCCAAACTACTCCCATGGTGCACTGCTTCCCTACTCTAAGACTGGAGACTGTGGTGTGTGATAGAAGATGTAGTCCACATAGGAATCCAGTTTACAGAAAAGACTGGGAGCATGAGGCACCCAGATCCCCATTCCTATGACCTTTCACTGCAAATCCCAATCCAAATTTAAGTCTAATATTCTGTTTTGTATCCTCAGTAGGTGTCTTTCAGTGTTATCACTTCATGACTTGTTCTCTCCCACTGATTGCATGGTTCAGCAACGTACCATTTTTGCCCAGAAAGAGTAGCTTGCTTTTTCTGAGTATATATTTATGTTGGGTTTTATTATGTTGGGTTTTTGATTTCTTGTGTCAATTACAGTTATTTACCAGCAGGTTTTGATGATGTTTTCTCCTCATTCCTACCCTGTAATGGGATTTGTTTCTTTGGAAGAGGTGGTGAGTTCCATCATAAATCACAAGATCTGTGATCATAGAATCAGAAGCTCCTGTTGCCTTGTCCCTGTATGTCCTTATAGCCTATGAATAACATCAGTTGTGTTGGGTCCCTTAGCACTACTATAGGAAACCACTCTGTATGTTGGATTATTCCTTGTGCTGCAGCTGCTATTATTATTTCGTTGTGCTCACCAAATCTTGATACAGAAGAAAGAGGGTCAAATTATGATAAGAATTAATATCAGTTATAAGGCTTTCTTGTTGAGGGTGTGTATTCCCTTTCCTGCTCCTCGTCTGGGTTTCCTCTGTTCCTTTTTTATCTTATGAAAACACGTTTTTTGACATGAACTATGATTTACCCAGCGCTATCCCTACAGTGGAACGCAGAACTCTGAATTAATACAGGGTGTGAAAGCCTGGACAAACTGGAAGTAACCAAGGATAGGTAGTGAGTGAAGATAATCTACCATTCATGGAGCTGCAGGAAACATTTTCCACAGCCAGGTTTGTAACTAATAGAGTCTACCATTACTGAATCTACAGAGCATATGGATCTTTCCTATCCTGCTTCCTGTAGTCTCACTCTATTTGGACCCAGCATGTTGTGCTCTGCTTTGCATACATTGACTGTAGAGCCCTGGTCAAGCCCATGCCACGTTCCCTCTTCATAGAACTTGCCACTGGAGTCAATGACTAGGGATCTGTGCAATGTAGCCATAAACTTTTTCAACCCTGACCCATGTAAGTGGCACCAGACAATAAAGCTTAAGTCTCCCTTGCCAGACCTCCTGTGTGTGCCACAGCTTTATAACAGATCTATTGCAAGTTCAACTTCTGGACAGACCTTATATCGGGTGTCAGCAGAGGGTGAATTTTACCTCAGACAAAATTGTTTCTTTCTTATATCTTTCCACATTTGTTTTAAGCCATTCCCTTTTCTTCTTTGTTTTACTTTGTTCTATTTTTGTGCTTTTTCACTTCTTTCCTCTTCCTCCTCTCTTTATTGGATTCATCTAGAAATAATGGAGTAAAAATAATTTTATTTGAGCAGAATTGAAATCCAAGCCCTGGATCTAAAGCATCTCCGCAGTTTGGAAAACGCTGAAAATTCAGAGCAGAATATTGCAGTTTAAGCCCATCTTTACATTTCTCTTGTGTCTGCCCTCTTGGTCTTTGTTCACCATTTTTTAAAAAATTGTTTAACTTCAGAACAGGCTTTAAGTTTTATCACTTTCTATTTGGAAGGGCTTTTCCATCTACTTCCTACTTAAGCTTATAACAAAGCATTCTAAGTTTCCCACCCTCTTCTTTCTTTGCTTTTTCTTAGCAATGAGGAACTGAAGAAGAGCTCAGCTTGAGCTCGGCCAGTTGAAGAAAAATGGCAATACAGCAGGGCATGATAAGGGCAGAGTTCTATTGCAATGAGAATAGGGCTTTAACATTACATTAGTCTTCTTGCTTGTTGAATAGAATACACTTGTTACTGGACAGGAGCTTTGTTCTGAATGATCAGGCCAGCCATAGCCTCCAGTTAAGTGTTTTGTGTTGTGATGAAATATGGCTTTTTAAATTGCAATAAATATAATTTGGTAAGCAGTATAATGTCCATACTTATGTATTTAAACTATGGAAATAAATGAGTTTTGAAAATGCACTGCTGGGTAAAAAACCTGTATTTCTTAGTAGCTTTTTCCTAGTATTTGAAATCAAGGCATTTGGTTTTGTGAGTTGATATCATTTTAAGCATCTCTAAGGTTTAGTAAGATAAGAAGCAGCTTTTACCAATAGTGAGGTGAAATGGTGAAATGAAACTCCATTCAAAGCTGCTCCATAAACTTCCTATTATGTATAAGCTTTGGCAAGTCATTTCACTGTGTGTTTCTCAATTGCTCCATCTGAAAAAATGGGTGTATCCACATTTCTGTTTTGGTTGCAGGGAGGATTAATTTTACCAGATCCTCAGGTTTCTTTTTTATTGTTGAACGGTAACTCTGGCCAAAGCTGAGACTGTAATAATGAAAATAGTCTATGCATGTCATCTTATATTGGGTGTTTTTCCTCCCTCAGTCAGTTTCACTGACAGAAAGAGATCCATTGCCTTTTGTATTATGAGGCAACCTGGCAAATTTTTAGGCCAGGCCAAATTCTCAAGCTAAAGTTATAAGGAGAAAATGCTTTGTATCATAAAGCTAACTGTAGCCTTAACTAAGAAGAGACTACCACTTATCTATGCTGAATACATTGTGATTCCATATCAGCTTGTGCCCACAACGTTCAAAGTTCAGATTTATTAAACTTCCCAACATCCTAGTTGTGAACCTAAATAGCATCATTCTGTTGTGCAGGTGAATAAAAATAAGTCACATGAAGTTAACTGCCTTGCTCAAGAATTCACTTGTTTTTAATATCAGGACAAAGGCAAGAACTCAGGAACCTGTCTTTTGCTGTCCTGTTTTAAACCCTCATTGGGCTGCTGTATCTTTTATAACCTTGCTATTCATTACTGGTATTAATGTATTGCATATACGCAGAATACTTTTGACTGCATCTGAAGGAATGGACTTAGTATGAAGAACGCATCTTACACATTCAACAATATACTTTTTCTATCCGACTCCTCTAGTTAATAGTTTTGTATAAATGATGATGCGTTACAAGTCCTATATTTTATTTTTCATTTGGAACCTTGTAGGTAGCAATCTTTTTTCCCCCACTACCTCTCCAGATTCTAATTTTCTCAACTATAGAATCTAACTTCATACTTCATTTCTGCCATTGATATGGCTATTTTCTACAGTATGAATGAAGTACCTGGTGTGATAAATATTAAAGTATATTGGCAATTTCATTTTCACATGAAATTGATGCTTTTCTGAGAATAAAACTATTGCTACAGTATTTACTCAGTTTCCCAATTTTAATTCTCATCTTCTTCGATAGTATTTCAGTCGAACTAGCTGGTAAGGCAATTGAACATCATTTTTCTTCATTTATGACCATGTTATATTATTTCAACATAATCATACAGTAGTAGAATGAGTTATGTTTATAGCATGCCATTTATATTTGAAAATGTGAATATAGATATTGCAATAATTTTAATATTACATTTCACTATCTTTTCATTGACAGGCAAATTCAGTATTCTACCACACTGAGTTACAAATGCTATATAATCTAATTTTACAAGAGTATCTGTTTAGCTTTTGATCCTCGCAGCAGTAAAAATCATTCATTGTTGTTATGAAACTAATATTCTGATAAATATCAAATTTGTATGTATGTAACTGTTATAGATTTCTACTTGTTTAATCTTGCATATTAATTTACGTTCTGTCACTAAAACTGAAGTATTAAAACCATACAATTATAGTGATTTACATTAGTATTTAAGCTCTCTTTACAGCATACCATACTTTTCTTTTTTCTGTCTTTTATTTGAGAATAGACTGTTTTCATTCATGCAGCTGAGACAGTCTGCCTGCAGTACTTTGTGGATTTTTGGAAAAGGGGAAGCCAATTATGATGGTTGGAAATGCTGGAGTTTGAAAAACAGGCCATGTGTCTGACAAGATTGCCAAGCTATCAGATGATTACATGGTGGCCAAAGTGCCTTTCAATTACTATACAACTTCAGCTATGCTTCAGCATATGTAATTGTAATATTCCTTAACTCTTCTAAGCCCTAATTCTTTCATTTAGCCTGCCATTACACCATCCTAGCCTTATTACTTTTCATCTAGTTCCTTCTGATTGACATCAGCCTAGGCAAGAGAATAACGAAGCCCTAAAATCATAAACATTTTGCTATCTCCTTGTATAAGGGCACACACACAATCAACTTGTGCCTTAACCCAAATAGTGCAATTAATCATTGGCAGTGCTGTCCCAAAGAAACTTCGTCTTTTCCACGGGCGACTGGTGCCTCCTGAGTTGGGGGTACTTGCCCCCCCAGTGGCCAGTCAGCGACCAGGCCAATCGTGCCAACCCAGAAGTGCCAGCGGCACTTCTCCTGGCACCCCACTCCCTGTGTGGCTCTCTCAGGGTGGGCACCAGCACTCCCGCCTGCCCCCTCTGCCCGTTGCCTAAGCAGGGAATGCTGGCTGTCAAGGAGTGCACCGCTGCTCTCAGGGGGTGCATGTGCACCCCCGTGCACCCCCTACGCATCGCCACTGGTCTTTTCAGATGGAATTTTTCATACATTATTTACTATTTCCTGCTCAGGGTTAGAAATAGTGTCAGTAAGCAAATCACTAATTTAGTGATGTATAACTATCTTTCATTATAATACTTAGGAAAAGTAAAAGGATTAGTTTTTTGGGCATGATGTCTTTGGGTGGGAACTGCTGTGAGGAGGAAGAAGGGAGACTATTGTAATTGAGTGTTTAGGCTCCATATTTGACTTTAAGTTGTTATGTACTGAGTAAGAATACAGGGTTTTTGTTTGTAGTCATGTTGGTCTATGGACATAGGCAGGCAAGGTTCTTTGAGTAGATGTGATATCTTTTATTAGACCAACTGAGTAGTTGGAAAAAAATGTCTTGGCAAGTTTTCAGGTGGAGTTGCATGGGGAGTCTCTGCTGTTCTGAGACTCCAAGAAATGAAAGAAGCTAAAAGTGTGGCAGGATGTCAGTGGAAATGTAAATATGTAGAATTAGAAAGACAAAAAGTAAGGCAGAGAGGTGAAGCAGAGGGGGAGGGGGAAGAGAGCAGGGGAAAAAAAGGCTGAAGGGAGAGACAGTGCAGTGATAGGGTACAGGTAGAAAAGAGGCTGTCAGGCAGGTACGTGGTGAATCAGATGTCACGCAGGTTGTAATGTGTCATAAACCCAATGTCTATATTGAGTCCATGATTTTTAGTATCCAGTAGATTTATGAAGTGAAGTTTGTAGGCTCATCTACAGAAGGTGTTTTGTAAGTTCATTTTGAGGATTAGAACTGAAAGATCGGAGAGGGATTGATTGTCCTGTGAGAAGTGTGCATCCACAGGTACTTGGGTATTCTTGTCTTTGATAGATTTTCAGTGTGTATTCATTCTGGTGTGCATTTGTTGTTTGGTTTCTCCTACATATTTTCCATCAGGGCTTTAGTGTACATATTTTCCCTCAGGGCATTTGGTGCACTGGATGAGATGTATTATATTTCTGGAGGTGTAGCTGTAAGATCCAAGAATGGTGACAGTTCTGTTGTAGGATGTTATAGTGGGGGTGGTGGAGATACTTTGGTAGGTTTTGCATTTCTTGTTCTGGCATGATCTGGATTAATTTATCGATGTGGTTTGGGTTACAAGGAATTTGCTTCAGATAATAAAATTAGTGAGGTTCAGTGCTTGTTTGAAGGCTAGGATGGGTGGTTCTTGAAAGATCTCTTTAAAAATTGGGTAGTCTTCTAGTATGGGTTGCAATTGCTTGAGGATTTTCTGTGTAGGTTCTAGGGATGTAGTTATGTCATAACTAATGGTGGGTGATTTATGGGGATTTTCTTTTTATACTGCAGTAAATCTTCATGTGGTATCCAGGTAGCTTTTTCAAAAGTGTGATCTATCAGTCTGGAGGAGTGTCCTTGTTGGCTGAAAGCCTTTTTGAGATTAGTGAGGTGGTGGTCACAGGTATTCTCCTTGCTGCAAATTTGGTGGTATTGGAGAGCTTGGCTGTATATTACAGCTTTCTTGGTGTGTTTGGGATGATTGCTGGTTCTGTGTATATATGTATGTTGGTCTGTGGGTTTCTTATATACAGTGGTTTGAATTTTACCATCTTGGATATTGATCGTGGTGTCCAAAAAGGACATGCTGGTGCTGGAGTACTCAAGTGATAGAATTAAGAATACTCTAATTATAGTATATAGTTATAAGTATATATACACAGTATATACAGTAAAAGCTGTGCTATCCGGCATCTGACAAGCTGGCATGCTCCACTAACAGGCATGCTGGCTTGTAAGATAAAGTGAAACAGGAAGTGTCCACTTCTGGTTTCTCTGAGCCCCCACGGCCCGGGACAAAGCAGCCTGCACTGCCGAGCCCCCATGGCCTGGGGGCGTAACAGGCTGTGCAGGGCCATGCGGGGCCCGCCTCCCTGTCCCGCGGGGCCCACAGAGTCTGCGGGAGGGATGGCGATGCCGCAGGAGGGGCAGAGGGGTGCCCCAGATGCGGCAGGAGAAGACTCGGCCAGGGCCACTCAATTAACCGGCATATTTTGTTATCCGGCATCCCCCATTCCTGGGGGATGCTGGATAACAGCTTTTATTGTAGTTATACTACATACTATACTGTATAATTATAGTATATGGTATAATTATAGTAATATAATTGTAGAATTAAGACTACTATAATTCTAAAAGTTTATTTCTGCAATCTCTTTGTAATAGAAAAATGTAGCTGCTATTTATATAGGCCCTACAATATATTATGCTGTGTTACTTTGCAGTCAGCAAAAAGTGTGTGTTAATGGAATGATTTTCTGTACATAGTATACTGCTGCTGTTGATGATAAATTGAAAGAATTCACCAAGGGGAACTAGGGAGCGCAGAAATTGGCTGTGAAATAAAGAACATCTAACTTATAGTTCATTGGTTCAAATTCAGAATAAATAAATCACTGTCTTACATATGTGACACTGATGATGAGAGATGAGTTGAAGACCTCTGTTAAGTTTCTAAGATATCTGTCTTTATCACAGAAGTTTCAGTCTCCATACAAAAAGACTCAGAAGAGAAGGCAAAAGTCCATATCTAAGTGGAGCTACTTCTTAGCCCTAATGGATCTGTTTCCACATTACTATGAAAAATATTGCTCCCTCAATCTCTGTATGATACCAGTTCAGTTTTCTGACAAATAGAAATTAGGGGCATAGGAATAGGGTTAGGGGGCACTTCAATTAGAGTTGGTCTGAGAGCCACTCTAATTAAAGTGCGTGGAGTGTCTCATGTATCAGCGTCCCTGTGCTTCAAAATGGCATTGGGGTGCTTTACCTAAAGCTTGCCAAACCAGCTTTAGATAATGTGCCTCTACTACCATTTTGAAACACAGGGAGGCTGATACACGAGAAGCTGGAATCTGTTGGAGCACGGTAATTACCACACTCCAGCAGACTCAATTAACTGTGCCCAAGGCTTCATTCTCCAGAGCTATCAGTCTAGCACTTTTTACCTGTACTGGCTCTATATTAACTTAAATGTATTTAAAATGCATGGCGCTGAAGAAGGATGTGCCAAACTGCAGCCAACAGTATTTGGTGTTAAAAAATATTTAATGCAATATACTATAAACTGGATGTGTCAAGTTCCCTTGGCCCTCCTGGGCCAGATTTGGACCCTGGGACCTTGCACGCCCAATCCAGACTCAGCTTTGGTGGGTCAAGAATCATGCCAAAAAGGGCTCTGTATGTCAGCATTTAGCAGCGTGTTCCACCCCTAAATTCCTGGCTCCTCCAAAGCTTCATGGCATGGCTCTGTGGGCTAGATCTTTAACACCTCTGCTATAAACTGTAGAAGAACATTTAAGTGTCCCCTTTGAGTTACATTCCCTGATTAATTTGTCATCACTGCTACTGTTGGCTAGATCGTCAGATATTACAAATGAAGAGTCATAATACCTGTCTTCGTTTTCTTAAAATAAAAGGATGATATTTGATTAGTTTGTTTCACTTGATCAGGGAGGTAATTTGTTCAAAGTACTAAGCAAAAGACCAGCCTTTGTGCCCTGAAGCTGCAAACACTCAAGCAGGTACTTCTCTTTGAGCAGAAACCATCCACTGGGAGGACTGATGGATTTGCGTTGAAACACCTGCTCATGTGTTTATAGGCTTGAGGCCTTCTACTTTACCAGACCCTTAACATTTATCCACACAGCATCTTTTCTGTTGACAGATGTTCTCAAAAAAACCCTTAGAAAAGAAAGCTGGAAGAAAATATGCTCCACCAAATGCACACAAAAAAATCATTGATCTGAATATGCCTGAGGTGGATGTCTGTGGTGCTATCCAGTCTTATACTCTAATTAGACAACATCTTGACTACAGTCACTAGTAAGATTTCTAAAGCTTTGTTGATCAATATTTATCATATTTGTGAGGTGTTTCCATTATAGCAGTTAACTTGCACCCCATTTTTATGTTTTTGTATTGTTTTAACAACATCAAGGGCTTTGAATAACTGTGCAGCCTGTATAAGTAAATGGTGCGCTTGGGCTGTCTGTGGGAACATAAAAGAGAATATACCCGTATTTCAAACTACAGAATAAGAGAGAGAATACAATTCCCAATGAAAGATTATAAGAAATTTAGCACCATCCTCCAGTGTTGCTTTAAATGTGAGGAAGGCTCAGAACTGTCTGTGTAGAGTCCCAAAGGTTGGGCTCATTCCCTCCCTTGGCTGAACCTTTCTCCCAGCCCTTCCACCAGCTGCCTGGTAGCATGGCACAACTGGAGGACTGCTGTAAGGGACACCCCTGGAACCTTCCCCAGGGAAATTTTTCCACATGGAGAGAGTTTATGGGAAAGCTGATGAAGCCCCAGGCTCCTCTATGGTTTCTGTGGATTTCTTGAGGCTTCCGGTGAGTTATTCCTTTTATGCTCTCTTCATGTGCAGGTCCCAGAGGAGGTTTCTGCTGATCTGGGGATGGTAGGCTCATGTGAAGGCAACTGATCCTGCCATATTTGAGAGGCAGTAGATTGACATGCTAAGGAATCCTCTATGGGGATCTTGTGGAGCTTTTTTTCCTGCCACACACAACATTTTCCTAAAAGGCTAGTGAAAGCAGCTCACAGATGAGAACTACTTGTTCTCTGGTCCCTTTGCTCTCACATGGGAGCTTGTGCCTCACTAATGTGTGCTGTTTAGAATTCAGATGGCTACATTTCTGAATTTTAGTCAGTATATCTAGGGGAAAAGTCCATATGGCAGGACATTAAGTGCATGAACCCAGAGAACAGTGTAGGCTTTAAGGGAAAATAAATTGTAGAAATCAGAAACAAAGCCTGTTTTCCAAGTTTCCCATGTGTTTTTAACAATTTACTTCGCCACATGGAAATTGAGAGAAAGAAAGACACCATATAACCCCATATAACTTTGCCTCTCATTGAGCTTTCTGGACAATAAGAATACTAAAGGTTTACTATGAGTGTTTTACTAATATGAATCATTGGTTCCAAGAGATGGTGCAGAATGCTTAATGAGGAAGTAAAACATTACTATTTCTACATGAGATGTCTTTCACCAGAATAGTCCAAACTGTATTTTATTTACACACACACATGGACACATGCATGCACATACACACACACTCTGTCATCCCTCATACCTAAGACAATGTGTCTAGTGTGGCCAGAGAAATCATGTAATGAATAAATCTAATTGGGCGGAGAAGTCTATTTGCTGACCATCTCTATCCAGCCCATTGTCGGAGGCAGCTCCACACAACTCTGTTATTTCATAGACATTAGACATCAGGGCTGGAAGGGACCTTGGAAGATCGAGTCCAGCCCGCAAGATAAGCATCCAAATTTCTCTTGAAGGTGTTCAAAGTAGGTACTTGAATCACCTCCGGCAGCAGTCTATTCCAAACCTTGGGGGCTCGGACAGTAAAGAAGTTCTTCCTTATGTCCAGCCTGAAACGGTCATGGAGGAGTTTATGACCATTTGACCTTGTCATCCCCAGGGGTGCTCTGGTGAAGTTCCCTCAGATCCTGATGCGCACCCCTGATAAACTTATAGGTGGCCACCAAATCACCCCTGAGCCTGCGTTTTTCCAGGCTGAAGAGTCCCATGGCTCTCAGCCTCTCATCATAAGGCCTGTTTTCCTGACCTCTGATCATGCGCGTGGCTCTCCTCTAGACTCTCTCAAGCTTCTCCACATCCTTTTTGAATTGTGGAGCCCAAAACCGGTTGTAGTACTCCAGCTGGGGCCTCACCAAGGCTGAGTACAACGGGAGAATGATGTCCCGGGATTTGCTTGAGAAGCATCTATGGGTGCAAGCCAGCATTTTGCTTGCTTTACTAGCTGCAGCATCACCCTGAAGGCTCATGTTCATCTTGCAGTCAATCATGACCCCCAAGTCCTTTTCATCCATAGTGCTAGCCTGCATAGCACTGCCAAGCCTATAAGCCTGCTGTGGGTTTTTCTTCCCAAGGTGGAGAACCTTGTATTTTTCAGTGTTAAACACCATCAGGTTCTTCTCTGCCCATTTCCTGAGCCTATCAAGGTCAGCCTGGATTGCCCTCCTGTACTTGGGTGTGTACGCTTTACCCCAGAGTTTGATGTCGTTAGTGAACTTGGCCAGTCCACTTCTGATACCAATGTCCACATCATTAATGAAGATGTTGTATAGTGTTGGCCCAAGGACAGAGCCTTGAGGGACCCCACTGGTCACAGTGCACCATGAAGATTGACTTCCATCAACCATCACCCTCTGGGTCTGACCACAGAGCCAATTCCTCAGCCAGAGGATCATGTTGAAGCCAAGGCTGCAGTTGGCCACTTTTGTTAAGAGCTGATCATGGGATACCAGACTGAAAGCTTTTTTAAAGTCAAGATACACAACATCTATCTCTTCTCCCTTGTCTAGGTGATAGGACACCTGATCATAAAAGGAAATAATATTAATCAAGCAAGACCTACCCACAACAAACCCATGCTGGCTATCCCTCAGGATGCTGCCATCAGCCAGTCTGTTAAGAATGGTCTCTTTTTGATAATCTTTACTAAGACCTTCCCCAGGATAGAGGTCAGGCTGATGGGCCTGTAGTTTGCTGGATCCACTTTCCTCTGTTTCTTGAAGATAGGCACGACATTGGTCTTTTTCCAGTCTTCGGGCACTTCACCAGAGTGCCATGAGTTCTCGAAGATCTGTGCCAGGGGCTGAGCTGAGGTGTTTGCCAGCTCCTTGAGTATCCTGGGATATAAACTGTCAGGGCTGGCTGACTTGAAGGTGTTCAGCCTCTCAAGGTGTTCCTTCACAAGGTCAGCATTGATGAAGGGTAAGGAATCACCCTCACCCAGGCGTTCCCATCCTATAATGGGCAGGAGTGCCCCTTGGGACTGGTGAAAAACCAGTGCAAAGTACCCATTTAGCAAGTTGGCTTTTTCCTGGGCATTGGTTGTCAGTTGTCCCATCTGGTTCAGCAGGGGTCCAATGTTGCCCTTGCTTTTCCCATGTTGCCCTTGCTTTTCCTCTTGTTCCCCACATATCTAAAAAAGGACTTTTTATTGTCCTTGATACCTGTAGCTAGTTTAAGTTCAGTTGCAGCCTTGGCTTTTCTGGTTTGCTCCCTGCAGGTCCAGACCAGTGCAGAATATTCCTCCTTGGAGGTGAATCCTGTCCTCTATCCTTTGTAGATCTTTCTTTTTAGATGCAGGAGGTCTGCTAGTTCCCTGCAGAGCCAAGGGGGCTGTTGTGCCCTTTTGCTACCTTTCCTCTGAGATGGAATAGACTTAGCTTGTGCATCCAGGATCACTCCCTTGAGGAGCAACCACTCATCCTGATCTCCCCTCCCCTTTGGGTCATGGTCCCATAGGGCCTCACTGACAAGCCTCCTGAGTTTGTCAAAGTCAACTTTCCTGAAATTGAGGACTTCTGTATTACTGACTGACTTGCCAGCTTTACGGCGGATGGTGAAGGTGATCAGCTGTCACCCAGCTTCCTTTCGATCGTTAGGTCACTGATTAGGCCACCCCCCGCATTGCCAGTATGAGGTCGAGCAGCGCTTTACCTCTCATCGGCCCATAGACTTCTTGCATCAGATAGAGCTCATTCATGCATGAGAGAAAGCTTTGCGACTGTTTGGATTTGGCCAAGCACTCTTCCCATGAGATGTCTGGGTAGTTGAAGTCTCCCATGACAACCATTACCCGGGAGCGTGAAGCTTCAGTCAATTCCCTGACCAGCTCCTGGTCATGCTCCTGATCCTGGGTAGGAGGTCTGTAATAGCCTCCCACCATTGTGTCCTCTGTGCCATGTTCCCCACAGATTTTAATCCAGAGGGTCTCCAGTTGTCCACCCTGGGCACCAATGTTGGCTTCCAGGGACATGTAGCTTTCCTTGATGTAGAGAGCTACACCCCTGCCCCTTTTGTCCACTCCATCTCTCCTGTACAGGGTATAGCCATCTATACCTGTGGTCCAGTCATAGGTGGAGTCCCACCAGGTCTCCGTTATCCCTATGATGTTGTAATTATTTGTGTTTAGCAGGACGGCAAGTTCCTCCTGCTTATTCCGCAAGCTCCTGGCATTTGTGTACAGGCAGACAAGGGCCCCTTTAGGGGCCCTTGCCTTGCCTACAGCTCATTCCAGGGCTGGGGCAGGGGTGGGCTCCCTTAAGTGCCTTGACCTGCTGGCTTTGCAAGGGTGGCTCAGTGGGCCAGAAGTGGTGGTGGTCCCTCCATCCCCTGATGGGCTTAGTTTGAGCAGGTGAGCCAGTCTGGCTGAGAAGAGCCTCCTCCCTAGGGGAGAGAGGTGGAGGGCATGCCTTCCCAGCAGCTCACTGCCTCTCTTACCAAAGAGTGGACTGTGGTCATGGAAGCCAAAGGCTTCCCGATGCCACCAGTGCCGCAGTCTTTGGTTCACTACCTCAATCCTCCTCTCCCTCCTCAGCCCATAGCCCGAGACTGGGAGGATCGAAGAAAACACCACCTGTGCCCCCAACCCCTTTAGCTCCACTCCCAAATCCTTGTAGTGCTTCACGACCTGGCTGGGATTGCTCTGAGCCATGCCATTTGTGCCCACATGGATAAGGAGCATAGGGTACTGATCAGTGGGCCAGAGGAGTTCAGGGATATTCTCCACAATGTCCTGGATATAGGCTTCCGGGAAGCAGCAGACTTCCTGGGCTAAGGGGTCAGGGTGGTAGATTGCCCCACTCCCAAATCCTTGTAGTGCTTCACGACCTGGCTGGGATTGCTCTGAGCCATGCCATTTGTGCCCACATGGATAAGGAGCATAGGGTACTGATCAGTGGGCCAGAGGAGTTCAGGGATATTCTCCACAATGTCCTGGATATAGGCTTCCGGGAAGCAGCAGACTTCCTGGGCTAAGGGGTCAGGGTGGTAGATTGCCCCCTCAGTCCTCCTCAGGATGGAGTCTCCTTATAATAAAGAACAAAGTGAATGGTGGTACAGTAGAATACTTAACCAGTCGTAATATAACAGAGTACTTTATTTTGAGACCCAAAACAGTTAAATGAGATGTGTTTGTGTGTAAATATCAGGTTTATATTTAGGATGGACTAAGATGCTGTGCCATAGAAATAAGCACATGTAACCCGGGTACACCCAAGGGTGTGCCCTATTTTCAATCAGGTAGGCAGGAGGGGGTGCTGTGAGAGGGATGCCAGAATTTCAAGCAAATCCCTCTTTCCTCTATAGAGTTAGCCCAAGCCCAAAGTTCTTAACTATATATAATTTATTGAGTTGTAATATACATAAACATAAAACTAAATATCATATACATATATTTACACTGTGAACATTAGCCAATAACCAAAGTCAAATTCTAAATAACACTATTTACCCATCACAATAAAACATTTCAATTACAAAATGTAAGGCACAAACATGAACAATCTTAATATCATCTATTCCTTAATATAGTCCCCGATCCACGGCAAGAGAGAGTTTTCCTTCCAATGGGGTCTGTTGGGGGTGTGTGTCCATGAAGCACCAGGGGCTCCTCCCCTTAGGGCCTTGACTAGGTGGGGGGCTGCTCACCCAGCCCCTTCTCTGGGTTTGCCCGCCCTGAACGTCTTTTCCTTGTGGGACCCAAGGGCCCAATGACTCAGGCTCCCTCAGGTGGCAGTGGTCAGGGCGCAGCTCGATGGGGTCTTCTCTGCTGGAGTGCTTCTCTAGGCCTCTCCTGTGCTACTGGGCTCCTCCCCACCCTGTGCCCCGCTCTGGGTGCTGAGGGTTCAGCTCCTCTCAGCTGCTGTACCACCACTGCTGGCTTCTGGGTGCTGGGCCTCACTTTGCAGCACTATTATTTTCCCGTGCCCTGGCTTCAGCACTGAGGGCTCTTTTGGCACAGGCCAGGCCCTTTAGGCTGTGGCTGACTGTCCTCATGCTGAGTGGCTAATGCAAGCAGCCTCTGCTGCTCTCTGGCAAGGCTCAGGCCCATATGCCACCTTGCGCACCATGGGACCTGGCCATTTGCTGGGAGATGGGGCCTGAGCCGCCTCACTACGGCCCCCCAAGGCCCTTGCCCTATGCACTGCTCTGTGCACTGTGTGGCCCGCTGGCCCTGCCGGGGTTGTAGGCTCTAGCTGCCACTTGTGGCTCCCAAAGCCTGGGCTCCATTCACCAAATTGTGCAGTGTGATGGGCCCAAACGATCTCACACCACTCCCAGGGCCAGGTCTCCCCACACCCTCCCTATGTGCTGTCAACAGCCCAAGTGGTCTCACACCACTCCCAAGGCTGCTCCTCCAGTGGTGGCTTCAGGAGCCTTGGGCCTATTGCCCACTGGGGGAGATCACCCCAGCTTTTCTTGGCTCCACTCCTTTTGAGTCCCTTGATGCATCTGCTCAGCCTGCTAAGCACGCTTTGCTTTTATACTCTTCAGGGACTCCACTCCCAAAGTTCTCCAGACCTGGCTGGTGTAGTTCCAATTCAGGTCCAGCTGCTCCTTGCCCCCTCCCTTCGGAAAAGGGTGGGGCATTGCTTCCCTTGTGCTGAGTCTGGATTGGTGGGTGGGCTCCACCAATCAAACAGCAGACCCTCGATTCTGGGACTCAACCCAAGCTCTGAAAAGGTAAGCCAGCTACACACATGTAAAGCTTTCATAGTTTCATAGATGTTAGGGTTGGAAGAGACCTATTAAATCATTGAATCTGACCCGCTGCCCCGGGCAGGAAA
>NW_005842795.1:53533-61198 GCF_000455745.1 Alligator sinensis
GATGCCACAGTCACCTAGTTTTTTAATGAGGATGGGGTGGTCGACAGTGTCAAAGGCCTTGCTGAAGTCCAGAAAGACTACACCCACGGCAACACCTGCATCCAATGCTTTTGTGACCTGATTGTAAAAGGCAATCAAGTTGGTCTGACATGACCTGCCCCTAATGAAACCATGCTGGTTGCCCTTGAGCATCATCCCCGATGCCGGCCCATCACAGATGTGCTCCTTGGTGATCTTCTCAAAGAGTTTCCCCAGGATTGAGGTAAGATGACCCCATCCAGGTGTGCCCGGGTCCTCCCTCCTCCCTTGGCACGTGTGGGGGAGCTGGGGGAGCGGGGTTGGGGTCGGGGGGGCTCATGGCAAAACCCCCCATGCAGCATGGGGCAGTGGGAGCAGCAGGGATTGCCCCTCATCCGGCAGCACCCAGTGAGCACCAGGGCTTTTCTTTAAAGTACTGAGCTGGGGGGGCAGCCATGATGGGAACTGGGGGAGCAGGAGAGGGTTGGGGGGCTGGCAGGGGTCCCCCCATGGTCCTCTCCCCCAAGCCCTCCCTCCCCTGCCCCTAGTACTTATCAGATTGGAGTCAGCTTTATCTCCCTGCTGCAGCCACCAGGGACTGTCCGAATCATCAAAGCTCTCTGAATCTTTGCCCAAGATTTGGAGAGCTTTGAATCAATTCGGACCTTTAAATTGGTCCCCCTGATTCGGATTCGGAGATTCGGCCACCGAATCGGGCCAAATCTCCTCCGAATCGAATCATCACCTGAAGCTTTGCACGGCCCTACTGGTCAGACCTACAGCTTCTAACACTGCTTCTGCCTGGCCAAGCAGGGCTGGAGCCAGAGCAGAGCTGTAGGAGAAGCTAAGTGACGGTAGGGTGTTAGGTACAGGGGACAGGCACAGAAGTAGGTACAGGGGAACAGGCATGGCAGGGAGGACAAAGATGGCAGGCAAGAGGAGGGACAGGCAGCAAACAGGCTCAGGCAGAGGCACAGAGGAAGGAAAAGCGACATAGGGGGCTGGGGGCAAGCACCTGAGAGGTAGGGGGAAGTGGCTGGAGCTGTTGGCTGCAATGGGGCAGGCACAGGCATGGGGGGGCAAGGGGTGGAGTTTAGCCCTTTGCTCCCTACCACTGTTTTCCCTGCTACAGCAGTGGGGGAAGGGGGGATAAGTTTAAGACATCTTTAATAGGAGGGACTGAAATCACCCTTCCCATGCATATATCTGAAAATTCTTAATAGCCTTAATAGGGTGCTTTCAGGGGAGAGATAGGATCAGATCCCCTCAAGAGGAAATAGAGATCCAACTCTGGAGAAATCATGCATTTTCTCCCTAATGATTGAGATGCAAGTAAAAAAGCATATTGGTTTCTCTAGTAGTTTTGTGATTCTAGCCTTTTATTTCTTTTGCTATTTTACAAATGCTAGAAAATGTAATGCTTTTTTTTCCTACATAAAATGTAATGTTAGGGGTGTTTTTGCTTGTGGGGGGAGTTTTTGATTAAAGCACAAATGTGTTATCAACCAGCAGCCAAACCAAAGAGACATTTTCATTTAACATATTCTACTACAAAGGATTTCAGCCCTCCAGTATAAAGTGAGAATGTCAGAGTTGACAGGCCTAGCATATGAAGCCACTTTTCCTTATAGGGGAAGAAAGCCAGTGATTTTCAGTCTGTTCCCAGGTTGATAAGTAGGGTGATAGAGGGGAGGGCATAGTACATATGAACTCATATTTGTGCACCCTTAGCTATGATTAACACACAGCACCAGGGGCTAATTGTTGCTGGATCTCTGCTCTGCTCTGGAGTTCGGATTTGAACACAGGTGTAGTCCTTGTTTTGGAGAAACTGACAGCTGGGATTTTTTTCCTGTGTGGAAGATACTTTAAATCTACCAATATAATTTGGTGAAAGGAGGCCAAATTTGGGCTTGTCAACCTTGACATGTCCCTTAAAAGATTCCAGACGATAGAAATGGTGTGTGAGAGTGTTGTAACAAAGGAGAGGTTTTTCAGCTCTTTTGAGAGAGAGCTACATAATCAGACTTTCTTGTAGAAGCATTCACTGTGAAGATCTGTCAATAGAAATCTCAAACTGTGAATATACAATTGAGCTTTATTATCCCTTTGTTATTTTGTAACTACATAGGTATGACAGACAGAAACTGATTTTAAAAGAAATTCACAATTGTCAGTATGTCACATGCATGAATCCCACTGCTGGAAGTTTTTCAGTAAATCAGCGTCTTCAGGTAGGTGCTTTAAGTGCCACATTTTAACAAAATGTTTTTCCTTCCAGTACCACTCAAGCTCTTTTAATTTAAGGAGAGTGAATGTCTATCTTTTTATTACAGCCTGGTACAGCAGTCAAGTAGGGCTTGATCTTGCACATTGTAGGTGAGAAGTGACGCTCTTAGCTCCAGGTAGAAGGTGCTGAGTGGGTCTGGGAACAAACGGAAACATGATCCTTCTTTAATGAGAGCAGCTTCCAGTTACCTCTGTCTAGAAGCCAAAATAAGATGTCAAGGCTAATCATTCATTAGTATGATCAGAAACATGTTTAAGGTATATCAACTGTCTTCTAGAGTTGTTGGTTGTAGCTGTTTTGGCCTAAGGCCATTGGCAGACAAAGTTATTTGGGTAGCTATGATATCTTTTATTAGACCAACTAAATAGTTGGAAAAATTGTTCTTTGCAAGCTTTCAGGGACAAACACCCTTCTTCAGGCATAAGGGGAGAGGTTGTAGAGAGAGCCAGTGGGTAATGGTGAGAGAGAGAATCGAGAATGAATGGAGTTAGAAGGAAGCCTCTGCACAGCACAGATGAATTACAGACTGACTGCGCATGATCCCTGACCTAGAGACCTGAACACAGCGACTTTAGATTAAAGGGTGGTGCTTGGGGAAACCTCCAGAGGTGGGAAGGGGACTGTATGTATTGAATGCATGTACTCCGGTGATTTTGGATTTTAAACTTCATTGCAGAACAAGGAAGGTGGGGGTTTTTTGTTTGTTTTTGTTTTTACCTCCCTGCCAGCCATCTGACACCTTCAGGGAAGGAATTCTACCTGATCAACACATCAAAGAGCTACTCAACACAGCTCACAAAGACACTCTCATGGACCCTGAGGGACAACCTTCCATCTTCAGCTTCCTCTGTGCAAAAACGAAGTTTATTCCTACCTATGGGGACTTTTTACCATCTTGTACCATCTATACTTTTCCCAGAACCTGACGAAGGGACTTTGATCCTGAAAGCTTGCAGAAAAGGACAATTTTCTTGCATTTTCCAGTCGGTTTAATAAAAGGTATAATTTTGGAACCAAGAGTTCTAGTTTTTTGTATGTCCTTTACAACTCTCTCACACGTTACACCAGCAAACAAATGCTTTTGTGCCCAAAAGCATGCAAAGAACAATTTTTCCAACTATTTAGTTGGTCTAATCACAGATATCACATTAACCCAAAGACCCTTGTCAACTATCCTCTCAGGCTCTTCCCTTTCCCCCCTGTTGTGAATGAGAGAGAGAGAATGCAGAGAGGGCTTCAAAGATTTGCTTAGTGTGGCTACCTGTCTTCTGCCACCCATTGCTGTGGCACTCCATGTAATATCAGTAGCGTTAGAGAGGTCCTGTTGACCTTCATGGTCTTTTGACATGCCTCCCTTTTCAGAGTAGGGGCTTAGAGTTGGGAGTTTTTTCTTTCGGGCAAACCAAAAACTTTTAAGATTATTACTTTATTGGACATTGCATGTTTGTTTTGTGATTATTTTGGGGTAAATGTTGGTTGGTAGGGGATTTATTGGGTCAATGTAGCTGTTGTATTGTGATAATCATTCTTACAGTGGAAACATCTCCTGTGTCAGGCCTAACCTTGCCTCTGGGAGGAGCCTCCACTCCCTCTTGTGCTGGAGCATAACTCTTGATATTCACCAGGATGGGATTTCATACTCAAAGCCTTTTTAAGGAAAGGGGAGAGGAGGAGATGGGGTGTGGTAACTTTGGGCTTTTTGAAAAAAATTAGTTTCTTTCTGAATTTAAACAAAATTGCCACATGGCCACGTTTCCTTCAGAACCCAAGTTCTAAGACTGGGCCAGCTCTCGGTGAGCTACATCTGAAAAATTCTACTACAAATCATGGCTACCAGGTAGTTATTAAAAAAGAGCATAATTATATTGATAATAGAGCTATCATTGTATTCACAGTAGGATAAAGGGTCAATATAATGACCTTCCTCTGAATTTTAACAGCTCCTTCTCCCTTCCCCCGCACATTGTTCTGCTAAGATGAAGTTGGCTGCCTTAAGGCCTGAGATTTACCATTTTTAACACCATTCAGTCCCTCAAATATCCTATCTCTATTAAATATACATAGATTAGCAGGCATTTTGGAGAGAAAACAGAGCTGCAAAGGAGTGTGCTGCCCTGAGGTCAGGCTCATTTGGTAGATTTAGTACTAACTTGATAGTAATTATGATCTCCATAGAGTGAAACAGGGAGTGAATAAGATATTTAACACCATGTGCTTTGGCTGTGAAAACCCTTTCAACTTCTGCTTTCACCCTGAAGAGTTCAATGTTATTAAAATATATATATGGTATATTTTAAAAGAAATAATTATCCTTTTCTCCACACATTTTTTTTCTTTCAGAGACATTTCTCTGTGTTTGCTGCCTACTTCCCAGGAATGGATGCTTTAAATACCACCTATAGCAGGATCATAAATACCCATTTCCAGTACTGGGGCTTCAGTTACCGTTTAGTGAAATCTGTCAGCAAGCTTATACAAGTTGCAATTTGTCTGCACCAGAAAATGACTCAGAATTTTCTGCCCACAGCTATTAGATTCTGTTATGTTTTTAATTTAAGAGTTTTGACAAACGTATTCTAGGTAACACTATTTTTTCTGCTTAACTCTGTATAGGATAAGACTGATCAGCCCTTTTTCACAGTGTGCATTATAAATGTTTATGTAACTCTTGTTTATTAAGGTCCATAGTCAACCTGAATATGGGAAATGCTGTCCCTTATAGCCCCATTAGCAACCAAAGAATTTCATGTACATGCTTCAATGATTCTCCTAAATGTTTTGCAATATGATTCTTTTATGTTAACACAAAACCCTTTGAAATATAATTCAAATATAATTCAGTACAGGCCACAAATCTCTGTTTGTCCCATCCCCTGCCCCCATCCCCCTGTTTGTCCCATCCCCAGCAAGTACCCAGGCTGCCTGCACTTACTTTTGCTGTAGATACCTGACCCCTCTGCAGAGAAAATAAGCAGAGGCACCAGAGAACAGTAGGGAGGGGATGGGGTTGCTCAGTACTGCTGTCTTCTACCCAGTGTCCCATGCTACCTTGGGCTGGGTCGGACCTTTGTCGGCTAGATCAGGCCCACAAGTCATAGACTTCTGACTTCTGTTTATGGGGATATAGAAATACACTGTAGGACTTTGTCCTTGTTCTACAGACCTCTTGATCCCATTCAGACAGGCTTTCAACTCCTTATGAAGTCACAGAAGCTTAATTTTTTATTTTGTTATATTGCAATGTATCCCAGAGCTTGGTTAATAACAGACATATCCTTATTCGTAGGTTTAGAATTTTACTCTTAAAGGTCTAAAAGTAGATATTAATTGAAGGGGTATGCAATGCGCACCACACTTTTGGCAGCTGTGACAACTGCTGCACAATGAAGAGAACAGACCTCCTCCAAAACAAATTTAAAATAATTATTATGGATGGTAGCACTGCTCAGTGGATCCGTGAGTATCTTTGTACTATAAACTGCAGTGTAACGTCAAGATAGCTTTAAATGAAATAGCCAGATATTTGAAGCAGTATGACCCACATGAATCAATTTACCTGAAATGGGGTAGATAGGCCTGTGCTCAACTCTCACCAGGCTGCTTCTGGTACACATGCTAAATTTAAAAAAACTAGCTGGAGTATCACTACACTGCTCTGCAGTCTGCTACTCTGACAAAGCCCAGCATCTGAAAGCATGGAATCTTCATGCTGCATGGAGGATGCCAAAATACAGAAACAAGAAAAACAACACTTCTGTCCCCACAATCCTGCCCCACCCCCAAAATTTTTCTGCTTCTATGTCTTGTGTTTGTAACTGTGGTATATGACTACAGGCTTTGCTTGCTCTTCCTTGAGAGTTCAAGGAAAATATTCCTCTGCACTTATCTTGATGGTGAACTTCAAGAGGAATGATCTTACAACACTGAGCATGCCCTATAGTTCTCATCAGTGGCAGTGGAACATGCATCCTCTCAGGTCCTCTTGAAGGGATCTCAACACCTTGCAAGACCTGTGGCTCAGAAGTTGAACAGCCAATTAACTCCCCCAAATTTGATGTTTATTCCAATTTTAGGCAGCCCTCTTATGTCTACAAAACTTTGCTGGTATTTTCAAAAGAACAGTGTTTTCCATGAGGTATGCAATGCTTTCTGCAATGGCATGGAAGCAGACAGAAAAAGGACCATGATAATAGAGATTAATGGGAATGAAATAAATCCAGCATTTCAGAACTGACCAGAAAATGTTCAGTACTTGTTGATTCATTTAGAATCTTTTGAGTAAAAAATGGGAATGAGTTTGACAAGTAGGAAAAAGTATGCTCTTAATTTGCCACCAAATTAATTTATTCTTTTTATACTCTACTTACTCTGACTGGCTTTTAGCAGATTCAACTGCCTAGTTCTATTTAAGTGAGAACCTTTTTAGTAATGTTGGTCAAGTTTGAGAGTCTAGTAGCAGTATGAGGCAGCTAGGAAGTATGCAAAAAGCAGTTTAGGGAATCCATAGGAATGCAAGTGAGTTCAGAAATGTTGGAATCGGAATATTAATAAAAGGATAGTAAAAGCCATTGCAGTCAAAAGAGGCATTGTATACCCTATGCTGTTGATTGGGTACATCAGCAATTTCTGATTTTTTTTTTTTTTATATTATGTCTGCAAGGCTATTTCACATTTGCAAAGCAGTCTGAAATATTAATATCTAGATAGGGCTCAGGGCTTACCCATGCTCCCTGACAACTGTTTTTTCCTACATTTGTTTATATGCAAGGACAGCTGGATGTCAGTTTTTAATATCTCAGGGTGCCTATACATGTGCATCAAGGCTGCTCTGATGCACTGCAATTACAGTGTGTCAGACCAGACTCAATTAATCTAATTTACTAGACTAGAGCATGGTAATTACCGTGCTCCAGCAGACTCCAGCGTCATGTGTATCAGTGCCCCATGCTGAAAAATGGTGGCAGGGGCACTTTAACTAAAGCTCACTTAACTGGGTCCAAAGGTCACTGCAGAAAGAAAACATCTTCCCATGATGATAAAAATTATCACTGGATCCCTAATGGCTGCTGACACTGGGTGTAGAATTCTGAAATTAAATTAATTCTAAACCACTTGTTTATTACTGAAGATGTGGTTGCATAAACCCACTGGCCATGTCCAGATGAGTGTGCACGTGAGGGAATGAAAAAATGTTCCCCGGAAAAAGTTCTGAATGGAGAAAATTAGACCCCTGGATATCCAGGGGTCTAAAAAGACCAAAGTTTAAAGAAGTGGAGCAGGGAACTGGAGGCTGGGTCCTCCAGGGAGATGCTCTGGCTGCCTTAGCCAGTAAGTAAGTGATGCAGGGTGGGGGCTAG
>NW_005842795.1:61228-61971 GCF_000455745.1 Alligator sinensis
CCCGAGGCCCCCACTCCCTGCCCCCCCACCCCAGCATGCTCATGTTAAAAAACAAACCAACAAAAACCCCTAACACTTACCGGCACCTCCAGCTGCCGTCAGGATCACTTGGGGCCCCACCCACACAGCGGGGGGCAGAGGGACAGCCCCAGTGGCCCCAGCCTGGGCCCTCCTGCCCTGTGCTGCCTGGGGGGCTCTGCCAGGAGGCCCCAGAGCCACCCCACCCCTACTCCTGGGGTAAGTAGAGGCTTTTTTTCTGGCTTTTTTTTTTAAGTGCTGGTGCCTGGAGTTGGGGGGGCAGCCATGGGGTCCTGGGGGTACAAGTGGGAGGTGGGGCCAGGCAGGGCAGCCATTGTGGGGGGGCTGCAGGAGCATGTGGGCCTTATGCGGGGGTGGTAGCTCCTGTGGGGGCCATTTGGCTCCTGTTGGGGGGTTGTAACCCTGGTGTGGCCATAGCCCCCCAACAGCCAGTGCTTTAACACTGTAGAGATATCAATAAAACATTGCCCAACTGATCACTGTCTCTCACTCTCTTTCTCTCTCTTTATAGTGGTCTTTTGTTTTAATTGTGGATTAAATTAAATTAAATTTAATTTGTTTTAAAACATGGATTTTCGGGTATTTTACAGAGTGATTTTGGAAATTTTTTTTATCAGGGATTTTTCAGCTTTCCAATAGGGAACACCAGAATTCCTGCTAGGGAGGCCAGTGACAGGACCCTGCCTGCTCAGAGCTGGCACCTT
>NW_005842795.1:62093-69153 GCF_000455745.1 Alligator sinensis
CCCACTGCCAGACTGCTGCAGTGGGTAGAGAGTGCAGGGAACTCTCAAGGCTGCTTCAGCAGTCCAGCTGGCACAAGGGGTAGTGTCCTCAGGTACCAATTGGCTGGGGCCCAGAAGCTCCTGAGAGCAAGTAGCCCTGAGCTACTTGCCAGGGCAGCTTTTTGTACAACTGGGGCCAGGACAGGGCAGCTTTTTATATTGCTGGGGACAGCACAGGTGCTGGCCCTGGGCTCTAGCACCCCCTGGCTGCAGATCCAGGAGGAGCCAGGCAGGGTTATTTTGCCCTAAGTGGCACAATTTGCTTCTCAACAAAGTGCATGTCCAAGCACGTGCGCTGAGGCAAAAAGCCCTGGCTCAAATTTGCACCACTTCTATTTGAGCTGCTGCAAGCGCATGTGCTTGCATGTGTGGACGTGCCCACTGAGTCATCACAGATCTGTTATGTACGCTCAGGGCGTATCAGGATAACACTAAGTTGTTAGCAATCCAAAGTTAATGCATACTGCATTAGCACTTTGTGTTAGGGAAGTTTAGCTGCTGACACCTACAGATTAATGACCTAATAAATCTGGAAACAAATAGGTATTATGGATGAAATCCTAGCCTCATTGAAGTTAATGGGAGATTTGCCATTGACTTCACTGGATCCAGGAATTCATCCCATATATTGTAAACTGACAATGAACAGGCAGGAAAAATGGAGGATTGGAGGTAGAAGTGTTGGCCAATAAGCAACACCCAAAAGAAGCCAGTCAGACTGAATGATTAATCAGAAACAAATATATGTACAGTTCTGACATATTATTTATAAAGCCCTAAGGAGTACCATAATCTCTCAGTGTGTTAGCCAGTTGTGTCTGAGCTGAAGTGAGCATGGGTGAAAGAGAGAGAAACTTACAACCCAAAAATGGAATTCTTGAGTAAACATAATGGGGTATGGCAAAACATAGCAAGGCTAAACTGAAGAGATGAGAAAAGCATGTCAGAGGCAAATATAGTGGGAAGGATTATTTCAAGAAAAATGAAAATCATAGTAAATGGGAGGAGAAAAAGGATTCACTGTTCCTGGAGCAACCAAATAACTTCCACTGCTCTAACAAAAAGGCATTAATTGCCTATTAAACATGAATGTTGTGGACAAGAAATATTCATATGTTAGTGGCCCACCAATGCATCTAACTGAAAGGAATGTTTTAGTTGCTAATTAGAAGTTGAAGGTATAATGATTTTTTTAAAAGCTCAGCATTGTGAATCAAAATATTTTTTCAGGGAATGGTTTTTTGCATCTCCAGCGTGTGTGCGGTATCCCATTGAGTTGGCTCATTTATGGCTCCATGAATCATCCCGTGTCTACTCAGATAAGCTTATGGAAGAAAAGGATATTGAACGTTTTAACAAAGTTCTCATTGATACTGCAAAAAGATGCTTTGTGGTATGATTTTTAAATGAATTATCTCTGAATAATATGTGTGGGTGCATCTGCTCTGTTTTATGCCAGATTGCCTCCCATTTATCCAAAGTTTAGGTAATAAAATGGATTTCATGATTTAAATAGGAAGAGCACACCTGTCAGCTGTATGGATTATTGTGTAAAAAGTTCTTTTTTACTACTTCTATGCATTCATGTGACTAAACTGACATAATTTGAGTATTAGCAGTATTAATGCACTATAGATTACTTGGGAAATGTAGCTGTTCCAATTTCATATTTACCTTTGGTTCTGATTGGTTGTTCATGTGCTACAATGTCATGGTGCAGGCTAAAATGAAGATCATTAGGAACCAATGGGAGCATTCAGTAGATGAACAGGTGCTGTAAAAAGCTAATAGTAAAACTGTATTACATTATGTATGTAATGGAATTTATACAGAATTTATAACTATAGATCAAAATCTCATATGTTTTCCTAGCAGCCTCCATGAACTGACACAGCTGTATTAATACATTTCTTTCTGGAGAAGTTACAGCAAGGCAAAACTGTTATCACAATTGCATTCATTGGGCCCCTGGTTGGCAGTTAGAGCAGAGAAGACAAGGACCAAATGGCCATGAAAACTAAACTGTTAGAAGATAGCATTGTGATGCCCTGATAGTCATGATGGGGACATTTAAAATGCCACTGCCCACATGGCATCTTTTGTGTTTGTAAATAAAAGATTTCAGCTTTTCGGGATGTAACAGCTTCCAGATGCACTAAAAATTAATTCAAAAAATTAAAATTAGGAAAAATGTGTTAAAGGGTTAATACTCTGGATGAACGCTTGTTTATATCTCTATATTGTTACCATCAGGGTGTTGATGAGCACGTATTTATCCATAAGCCACTAATTTACTGCCACTTTGCCCATGGTGTTGGAGAACCTCGTTACTTTCCAGCATCTGATTGGGAGAAGCTGACCAGAATTTTAACAGATTCATTAGAGCACTACAATGAGCTTCATGCTGCAATGAATCTTGTTCTTTTTGAGGATGCTATACAGCACATGTAAGTTTCCTTACTTTCAGTAGGTATAATGTGTGCTCTAGCAAAGATAATCATTGAAGTGCAAATTCATTTAAGGGTGACCTGCAAGGGTATTAAAAATAACCTCATTCAGCTTTAGAGCTATGTTCCAAGTGCCCCAAATGACCAGGCTAAGCCAAGCATTTAACACAGTTTTAATACAAAATGTTCTGATTTTTACTTCAACGGTTCCAAGTCTGGACCCAGTGTGAATTATTGGCTTCTTCTCAATGTGACCCACTGCCATGCTGGTCATGTCAAATCCACTTCAGAGCCCTGAAGCGAACTGTAGCTTGACCCAACAGGGCATTTTAAGATTCATTATAATAATGTTACATTGGTTTCAACATTTTACATTTTTACACAAGTATGAAAGCATATCTTTAAAAAAAGCATTAAAAATCTGCACAGTACTCCAAAAAAAGGACTTGTGTGGTGCATGTGACAGCACTAGTTTAAAACACAAGCTGTAGACTCAATGTGTCTAGACTTTTCAAGGAAAATAAAATAAAAAAGTGCATGTGTATGGTATTTTTGGGGGGATAGGGGAGAAGGGGAGAAGGGAAGAAGGATAGAAAAGAGTAAGATTTACTTTTAAATGTGGACTTACTGAGATATCTGCATGTTTTTACACAGATTTGTTTTTGAAGGGAAAAAAACACATTTTGCATGTCATTTTTGGAACACACAATATCTTGCAGAGAGGAAGCCAAATTCAGCTTTAGTTGGGCTCCATTGTCTTCTGCTATATTAAATTAAATCAATTCTTTATTATATTTATTTTAGCCCCCAAATAAGGGCAAGCTGCTGGGCTTTTCAGCCCCAAGCAGCACTGCAAGTGCATGCAGGTGTTCAAGAGACTGGGTAAACCAAAACTTCATCTAAGTTAGTGCACCTATTCAAGTGAACTAACTTAGATTGTGCTTGCCATTTTTTGCCCAATTTAAGCCCTCTGAATGCCTGCATGATTTGGCATTTAGATCAACCTAACCTTGGTTAGATCAATCTAAATGTAATGGCTGTATGTACTCTAAGTTGATAACATTCGTTGGCATAGTGGAGTCTGACAGTAAAAAGGCAAAGATACATGTACTATTTTGGGGAATGTCATTAGATTTTTCAACACTGAACTAGAAATGCAAGTAACTGGTATGGAATTCCCAAAATATGTATACAGTATTCTTCCAATGGGACCCAGAGCAGAAAGCAAATTAGGTCTTCATCTTGTTTGGATTGTTGTTAATCAAGAAAAAGTGTACTTTATTACTCTGATAGGAAGCAGTGCATGTAGAGATTGAACTGAGCCTGAGGCCAGATGTCAGGTAATCCAAGATAGCATAAATTCCTAGTGATACTTCTCTGTTAATAGAGTAGAACCTCATCAGTTATAATAGCTAAAAGAACTCCATATTATGTTCAAATGGTATGCTGTGAAGTTCAGACAGAGAATAATCCTTCCACTGTTGTATATCGTTTGGATTGCAATAATAATTTTAAATGACATTGCTGTTTAAATGACATTTCATCTAACATTTTAAGGTCATACATTGCAGGAAAAGGGAATTGGGACAGTGAAACCCTTTTTATAGCCATTCATCCAACATCAGGAGTGACCACAAGTTATTGTCATCTGTTGGCTATATTTGAAGGTGGCTTCACTGCAGTTTCTGGTATGTTGTGTAGAAAAAAATTATCACTAGCTGTAATCAGCAGCTGCAGAGGAGAAGCCAGAGACTAAATAATCATAAAAAGAGACAGGACTGCCTTGTCACCCTTTGAGGTATTCTTTCCAGCATGCTGGTAAGGCTTTGTGGTGATGCTACAGATGATAACATTACACATTCTATTTTTGAATTAAAAAAAGATTCGCTTAGCTTGGGTTATTCACAAGGGTTATGTTTTTTAAGAAAAATGAGTAGAGAGGTCTCAAGCCAAACCAAAAACTCAAATTTAACCCCAATCTCAGTGTCAGGATGATACAAATTTGCAGTTTGGACCAATCTCTGAAAACTATGCTCATGTTTTTTATCCCATTATTTCTGATAGATTCAGTATTGTGGAAATATCTGTTACCAATAAAAATAAAACATATTATATACAATTTAATCTTGTTTTTGTAGCTTGTTTTTGTTGCATCAGCTGCATTCTTGAGGCCCCATACAGCAATACTCTCTTAATTGGAGTTGGAGGTAGTGGTAAGCAAAGTTTATGTAATTTAGGAGCTTTTCTCAGCTCACTGGAAGTTTATCAAATAACTCTTCATAAAGGATATGCTATTTGTGATCTCAAGGTAAGAATTTCAGTTGCATTGACATTCTATTTTTATTTCCTAGTAGTTCATAGTACCAGAGTTTGCATGTGCACACATGATTGTGCAGGTGTATAGTGGGATTACCGTAGTTCTCAGGGATTACCATAATTCTCAGCGCCTGACTGTAGATTTTGTTTCTCCCCAGCATCATGCCAAATCTATAAATTGTGAGTCCTACATAATATTTTCTGTATTGACTGTTTCCTCATTATTCCAGTGTAAGTATCTGGTAGCCAGTCAAGTTAGTTTTCTGACTGCTTTGCACTGTAAAACTATTGCTGTTTATTTCTTAATTTGAATTTTTCTTTCTTCCCTTTCTTGTCCTTTGTCACACTATTTCTGCTATGGAAATGCATTTAATTTTGAGGTGAACTTTAAGTTCACAGTGATTGGAAGGGTGAGAAATCTGGCAAACTGAGTTTCAGTTAATCTCAGTAAATTCACCAATGTACACATAATATCTATGACCAGCTTTTATTTGTGAGCTAAATATGAAGCTGTTCATACTGTAATCCCTTGACTAACAGCCAAATTCACTAACTAAAAGTCTGTGGAATTGCATTATGAGGAATTTAGCCTCAAGAATGTAATATTTCATACCTTCAAATAGAGTAAATATTTGAAGATATGACATCCCTCTATGTTAGGCATTGCTTTTCATATCTTCACATGTATATTTCATTTAGGCTCTAGAATGTAGGAGTTTATAGGAAAGTAAAGGGAGATTTACCCCAACATGGATGACATATTAAAAGATAAAAAGTACAACCTTTAAATGGTCAATAAAAATGTAATGTTAATAATTTCCTAAATGCCTATAGAAATACGTGTAGAAGGGCTCCAAAGAAGGCTTCCAGTTATTAAGAATATGTCCATAATTATAAAAACTAGAATAAATATTTTACATTTATTGTTCAGGATAAAATATAGTAAGCAATGAAAGAACATTATCTCGTTGAGTCCAGAGATCAGAAACTCAAACTGGAGAAGAAGGATTTGTTACTGTTCTCCTCAGCAAAGCCCTGGGATTAAGAAATATATTACTCTCTCTCAGAGGGAGAGGGTACATGTGGTGTTGTCTTTGAATACCTCATCTGTTTTGTTTTTTACTTCTATATTCTATGAGCCAGATTAGCTTCTGAGATATACTCATGGTTCTTCCATTGGCTCATTTTCATCTGAAAATCAGTCGGTAAAGAATTGAAACCCCCTTCCCACATCCCCCAAACAAGATTTCATGAGGAAATGCAGAGTCATTGAGCCCAAAACATTTGCCAGAATTGTGTTAGTTATGAGGAATTGCCAATGAAACACAAGCCATATGTCCCAGGGGAGCTGGGACGCCGGAAGGCCCCTGGGGCAGCAAAGGGTCCCGCTTACCTCCTGCAGAGCCAGAAGATCTGAGGAAGGCACACGCGCCAAGAACGCCAGCACGGGTTATCAGCCGGGCATTTATCCGGCTGCGGCAAAGCAGCGGGGGCGGGGGACGCCTTCTGGAAGGAACAAAAGGTGGCCCTGCCGAGGCAACGGGGCGGCTGAGCGGAAGAAGCTGGAGCGATGAGCCTCAGCAAGCGGGGAGTCAGCCGCTGCCCGCAGTGTGGCAGAAAGAAAGAGGCGGAGCCAGACCCGGCTCTGAGAGACGGAGTGGAGCAGCTGGCAGCAGTGCTGCTGGGAAAGCTAGCATTGGGATTATCGGCTCAGCCGGTGGGGAAATCGGCGGCAGCACCGGTAGCAGAACGGGAAGAGGAGCTGGCGGGAGCCTGGGCAACGTAGCTGGGGAAGGAGCCAGCGGCATCGCCTGTGGTAGAGCCGGAGGACGGGCAGAGAGGGCCCCAGGCAGCCTAGCTAGGGCAGGAACCAGCTGCAGCACCGGCAATAGAGCCGGGGGAGGAGCTAGCTGGATCTCAGGCCGCGGAGCTGGTAGCGGAGTCAGCTGTGGCGTAAGCAGCAGGAACGGAGGAGAGGCCAGCCGCACTGGAAGAGGGGGCATCGGTGAAGTAACCAGATGCCCCATACAGAGGGGAGCCGACGGTAGATACAGCGACCTTGCGGACCACCGGAGCGAAGCAGGTACCGGGCCGGAGGGGCCGGGCTGGCGTCCCTATAGGCAGCACGCCCAGCCCGAAGACCGTTGTTGATGGCCAGTGTATTGAGGCAAGAGGGTGGCAAGTCAAGGACGACGTTGAGGCCATAGGAGGTAGGGCCTAAGGTGGCGAGTGGCCGGGGGGGAGGGGAGGACACAGCC